>NW_018408902.1:764339-802888 GCF_002113885.1 Mizuhopecten yessoensis | reverse complement strand
GGGGGGGGCGGTATACATGGTTCAGGTATAGACACAAGTATCGTAACTTCCATCAGCTTTATTTTTAATATTGGAGATAATGTGGTTTTTTTTCTATAAATATGACGACTTTGGGTATAAGTGACCAGAATAAAAAATCAGATAAAGTTTTTCACAACATTTTAGATATCTTTGTGTAGCATGTCTGATTGTAATAACTTACCTTGTATCCCTACCTAACAGATTTTGTTATAGTATTAAAATTCTTACGACTATATCATAATGGGACATAGTAATTGGGCATAGATTACTTGTAGTATAACTTACCTTAAACATTACAGGTAATATTCCCTACTCAAGAAACACAGGTAGACTCTCACACAACTAAATATTTGATGATCTCTATCTTCGTCAAGTTGCATTTTGCGCCTTGTTAGTTTAGCAACTAGTTAACAAACTTCAGTTTTTTAAACATTTTGGAAATTTATGTCTGAAAAAGAGATACACTGTGGGATTTCATATAAATATGTGAACAAAAAGAAAAATGCCATTTTTATATATATGTTCAATGACATTTAACAAAATAGTTACAGATTCATTAAGCTGCCCTAGCTCTGAAAACTTAAGGCCCCAGAATCTTGATTGTTTACCGGGCCATTATTTGGTTACAGTGATGTGCACCATCTCAGAATTGACTGTATGACTATAATTGTCACTCCCCAACAAAGCCAGATGATGGTGGGGAAGTTAGACTTTAGGATATAACAATAGTTATCCCCCAACATTATATCTGGTGATGGAGGGAAACTCACCAGATCAATACCTGATGTGCAGTAGTGGCTCACCTAACTGGAAAATGTTCTTTTCTCAGTTAATTTATGTAAAATCGTACATGCAGCATTGACTTGTCATGCAGACCTTGCTGGAAGGGATGTCAGTAACACAAATGTCTGTGTAGCAAACAGTTTAGTTTTGACACATCCCCCCTTTGATGGGTATTGTTCCCTCACACATGGTAAATCTGCAGTGCACGCTTCAGACAGCTGGGGACCCAGTGCATAGTGAGCGGAACCTTCCCCATACAGCCAGTCCTATGTCAGGGAGCCTAGCTAGCAGGGTCAGAACTGGACAGTAGGGGTCAGTGGTTGGACACTAAACAGCCAACTGATAAGTGGTGGAGGGAGAGTTAGGACCAGACCGTCCCAGGAGGAAGGTTTAGACTTGGTCTCTATGTCAGGACATGCATGACCACATGGGCAATAGATTGAGGGACGTAAAGGTCACATTACATAGTGCTACAGGATATCAATGAGGACAGGCTCCAGTGGACAGTCAGACAGCAGCCCAGCAGTGGTCAATGTCCTCCAAGTTACAATACTGGCCAGCGTGTTTAATACTAGGGAGTGTCCAGTGTTGGTACTGGAGGACTAGTGTGTAGACCAAATACTGGATCAGGAGAGGAAAGAGTGGTGAAAATACACTCAGAACTTAATGTTAAATACCTATAGGGCAGGACAGTGTCCAGAACGTTAAACTGCTGGAGATGTGTCGTGAGAATTAAACTTTTGGAGTGCACAGTGTCCAGAGAATTAAACTTTTGGAGTGCACAGTGTCCAGAGAATTAAACTTCTGGAGAGGACAATGTCTACAGCATTAAACTTTATGGAGTGGAAAGTGTCCAGTTAATTAATACTGAAGTTGATAGTGTCCATCTTGTTAGTATTTGACAAGACTATGTCCAGAATGATAACAGAACTTGAGAAGACTTTATATCAGAAGACTGGATATAAATCGTGGGAACATTTACTCGATCATTGACAAAGCTGCTGCTGCTTGCACATAATACTTCAATGCCCTCAAGTGTAGCTTGCATGGAAATCTGGACTCAAAAGTCTTACCGAAGCATATATTGATTGGACTCGATCATTGTAATTTCTGCTACAGTATTTATGTGAAAAAAGGTTTTGATCATACCATTCACACTGAAAACATTTTACGTGAAGGAAGTAGATTTTCCTTTAGTTTTCCATTTCTGATATATTTTTCACTAAATAAGAAAATTTGATGCATATTTAATGGATTTTTAGGGGGGAAAATACAGTAATGTGAGCAGTGCCCTAGGCCAGGTTCTAGAGAGGTACCACAGACTCAGTTCACAAAGGTTTGCCTCAACTTAGGATACCACAGACTAAACGAAGGACCAGTGGGACATATTCATACCTCATAACTGTTACTGAAGGGTTTATACAGGATAAATGTAGGACGTAGGACAGATTAACACTACAATGTAAACATAGGACCCAGGATAAATATATCGTACAACTGTTACTGCGTACCCAACACACATACTGTGTTATTATCATCTGTGTGTTCCGCAGCCAATCAATGGCAAAGTTTCAATACAATTCAACTGGAAAATACTACAGTCTATAAATAGAATTTATTTGAATATCATATTATTATTGCTATTGAGGATCGGAGACGCGGGGAGAAGATTTAATATTAGGGATAAAGATGTTTTCAGTAATCAATGGCAAGCCTACAGCGGGTGATCTGTGAATGTGACCAGACCATTGGCTGGACCATCACCAGAACAGATACAAGGCTAGTGTGTGGCATTTAAATGGTGTAGGTACATTTTTCATAGCTCTCCTAAGGACATCAGGAATGACTCTGCCTATTGGTGCTTGTATCAACATTACGAACAACTCTGCACGGTCATTATTGGCACTTAGGTTTTTTTTCAACATTAGAAACAACTCGGAATATTAGTGCTCGCTTTGATTATCCTGGATTGGAGCCACTGCCTTCCTGTATGAGGATGTTCATTGGTAATTTGCTGTGTATGTCAAAACAAGACTGAGAGCTCACATGGTATTGACATGGAGCTAACACACAGCCAAGGCCTAGAGAATTGTAGGCAAACACTCCAGCCAGGCTGGCTAAACCTCTGATGTAATTTATCCATATATAGCCCCATATACTCACAGAGGATTACTTGTGAGGCTAATACAGGATAAATGTACCCAGTGATTAACACAAGCGTTAATTCTCCGATGAATTTATCCTTGGATTATTTCCTGGGTCAAGTTGTAAGATTTGTGTTTGGTTTAAGGTGTGAGGGTGCTACCTGGCTGTTCATGACTAAATGATGACCAGTGGGGGTACCCAGACACAATTTGTAAGGCACTGCAATAGTAAGAGACTTCCTGTTGTTGATAAAGGTATTGTGGACTGACCACATAAAGATGTCCACTAGATGGTCATCTAATGGTCAGCCTGAAGTCACAAGGACATTAATCACCTGTGTTTATGTAGGCTTCACTCATCACAATGTCTGGTAAACAAATCATACAATGATGGAGGGAATTGGTAGGGAAGCCGCCATTCTCCAGGCTGATAGAGACGGAGAAACAACTAACGTGAGTCCACAGGGACCAGGTGATAGACCCTCTGATCAAACAGACAGGAAAACAGCTGACTGCCAAAAAGGGTCAGGGTTAACCAGCCCTCTGAGTGTCAATAATGATATAAGGGACCAGGAGACAGAAAGTCCCCTGGGCCTTAAATCTTCAGTTAATGTGTGTTATTATAGGGAGCTGTCCCGAGCAGGGGCCCACAGTCCTTTGGCCCCAGACCAGGAATGTTACCTGGACGAGGACTCGGTGACCCCAATTGCCAGTGAAGATTGTACACCTGTGATTGATCAGTCAAGATTTTTGATTGACAGCCCAACGACTGGTGTGGTCACTTTGAACAGTCCTTCAGTTGGTCTGGTCACTTTAGACTTAGACTCCTGCGATGAAGACGAAGACAGTAGTAAACTAGAAACTTGCTGTGACGAATATGATGACCTCTACTCATTAGATAAATATTATACGCCGGACCCATCCTCCACAGATTTATCAGTCTCATCCGCATCTGCTGAATCCCTGGGACTGGATGAGGCAGCCAGCAAAGAGTCTGGGGGTCAACACCTAGACAGTCAAAGTGAGGGGAAACAGAGTACGGATGAATCGTTCTGCGACTGTGTGTCCACGCTTAGGAGAGATAACTCCTCTCAGGGGAGCTCACTGACTACGAGTTTGGAATCGGAGGACAACATTTATATGGAACCGCCTCAACATCCTTTGGAACCAGCTTCAACAGATCGCAAGGATAGAAATCGTGTCTACTTATTCTCCGAAGGATTAAAGGGATTTACGGAAAGTTTGTCAGAATGTCCAATGTTTTGTGTTCCTATTGTAACCGGAAAATATAAATCATTCAGTACTAGTGCGATTCATACTTCATCCAATGAAATCGGTGCATCGGAAATTAAATTCTCAGATCGTGGAATTGATACCTTGGATTTAAAATCTACAGCATGTGAAATGAGTACTTCGAAATTAAAATCCTTGGATCGGGGAAGGTGTAAAAGTTGTGATGTCCTTCGTGCACAGGCCAGTGATAAGTGTAATAATACTAGAATACGTCCACCCTCACTAAACCTGGGTAAGCATGCATGTGCATATTGGTGTACATCAGTTACAATGATATTACATGGCAAATTGTTAAATGAATATGATGTAAAACACGGTATTGTGTTACTATGATAACCAGAAAGTAACTGTATTGAAATGTTCCTGTACAGATACAGTTTAGGAAGGGAGTGTCTTTACCCTCTTGAGCTCTTGGTAGAATTACAGGGGTGTACAGTTCGTGTTGGGCCCAGGTGCCAGTTTGATATATGGGTAAGCAGGAAGGAAGATTGAAGGATGAGAAGGGATTGGGAGAGAGATGTGAAGAATATGAGGTTGGTGGTGGGGGGGGNGATGTTTAGGGTGAAGGAAGGGGTGGGAGATGAGCAGGAGGTAAGGGAGGGGGTGGATATGTTTAGGGGGTAAGGGAGAGGGTGGAGAAGTTTAGGGGGTAAGGGAAGGGTGGAGATGTGTAGGAGGTAAGGGAAAGGGTGGTGATGTTTAGGGGGAAGGGAGGAGGTGGAGCTGTTTAGGGAGGAAGGGAAGGGGGATGTGTAGGAGGTAAGGGAGGGGGTGGAGATGTTTAGGGGGTAAGGGAGGGGGGAGATGTGTCTGTTATTACACTGTATATACATAAACCATGTTAAGCACATGTTTGATGAGTTTTTGGTTGTGCATGGCTAATCTTATCCATCGTAACTCTGTCACGATCTGTTTTGATATGTTATCTAAAAGCATGCCCTGTCACTTCCGACAGATGTTTTTAATGGAATCTGCTGATGTTTCTACCATCAGCTGACCAGTGTGGTCCCTGGTAATTTAATCTTTGCTTAACTGTTTTCATATTAAAGATACAGAAATCATATTGCCAATTGTAATATAGTTCTCTGGCATTCAACCCTTTGTACTACATCTAGACTGAAGTAAATGTTCCAAAGATTTGATGGCACTTTAGATCTCCTGAACGTTATTTGTAACATGGTAATGTGAATATTCTAAATATTAGATATATTATTGATCAAAATGTTAACATACCCTTATTTTAGACAACAATTTCCTTTTGAGTCAGTGTATGAAAGGCTTTGTTCAATTATTTTATGTCAGTCATTTCCTATAAGTAGAAAAGTTGATCTGTTACACGGTGAAATAAGTTGTCATTTCTTTTTTGATATCCTAGCTAAGAGACCAGAAAGGTTTCTTTTGTGTTTGTATTCAATGATGACAATATTTTTTGAACAATAAAAACCTGCACACAGGACTGGTGACAGGTGATTGATATGGAGTAGGAGATATTGATTCATGGCCAGAGGGTGACTTCAGGCCCTGCAGGCTTATTGTATTTACCAATTGTGTATGTGGCATCTCTGTCTTTATAGCTCTTGGTACCGCCATCAATTAAATATCACTTACATAACGGTGAAATAGGGTGTTAAGATCAAAACCTGCCCTCAACAGGTTCTTCAATGACGCATGATGATATATCATAATATTATATGTCTCCCAGCGTTGAAGTTAAATCTCTGATAGCTTTACTAGGCTAATCCTTACACAAACACATTCTCAGTTTGGCAGTATATAGGTATCCGGGCACATATAGGTATCGGGACTCGTATATGTAAGGTATAAAGGTATCGGGACACATATATGTAAGGTATAAAGGTATTGGGACACATATATAGGTATTGGACAGTGTAGACCTTCTCCTTAGGTATAGTAAAGGTACCTGCCAGTACGTACAGGTTATTAATACACAGTGTGCCACAACTACCAGCCGTATACTGCCAGTAACATCTGGAAAGAATGATTTGTAATATTCATTAGTTCATAATTGATCAGAATGCCTACATGTACAGGTAACATGCTGTTCTCTATTGATAGAAAAATCGCTAAACATGATGGTACAGCATACTGGCTGTAAACTATACATCCCCATCCCCACCCTCACCCACATTAGTTAAGCCCCTTTGTGACACTCTTCCTTCTAAATCTGAGCCCCCTTTAAATGGAAAAATGACTGCACCTACATACCATCCATACTGGGCTTGACCCCTTTTTCAAAAACAAAACATCTCAACTCCCCCCCCACCCCCCACCCCCCATATTAACCCCCTCTTCCCACACTCATTTTGAAGTTTATTTCTAAGTGCATTGACCCCTTGGGATATAACCTTTAGTTTATTTTGTATGTTTATAACATTGGGATCTATGGTGTTATACAGACATGAACTTTGTGTCATTGACAGTCGTGAGATAAGTCACATAATGTAACACAAAAAACTAGGCCACGTTTTGTTCGCCTTGTTTAATGTAAAACCCTGGAATATTGTGACAGATGCCGAGAGAGATAAAGTTGTTCACAAAACGTCATTGTTCTGGGGTCACTTACCAAACTTACCTTGATGAGCGAGACACCTGAAACACCTGGGTTACAGGTTTTTGTGTAGTATAGGAGTTTTTGTGGGTAAATGTCCCTTAATGTATTTTTAAGCCAAGGTTGGACTCAGCCCAGGGTAATATCTACAGTACGATCAAATTAATTCACGGCCACAGAGAACAAGCATTATTGCTTGCAAGTTGAAATGTATCAAGGTTCATGATAGATTGTGAAATTTTGTTTTTAGAATGTTAGTTCATGTTGTTTATTCTCTGTTTTCTTGTCAGGTATGAAAAAATGAACCCGAAAATTATAGCTCCTTTTTTTATTCATTTTGAAAAAAATAGATAATCTACATAAAAATGTGATACTTGATGATAAACTAAAGATGTGACCAATCTTTAACAGTGTGTTAGTATATCTATCATACTACAGTCTTAGAGTATTATTTTTTCTCCGCTAAAGAGTAAATAGAGATTTGATTATTTCGTCTTGTTTGAGAAATACCACACATGAAAACAAACAGAGCAATTTTGAGTTCTGAGACTGACTTTAGATTTTTAATGTTTTTGTGTGCATACCAACAATATTTTAGAATCCCTGTAAAAAAATGTTTTATAAAAAATCAGCTCCAATATATTATATATATTCGCAATAAGCTTTCTTATAACTAAGACCTTTGAGCTACAAGATCAACTTGAGACACTTCTATATCTTGCTGTGTGTTGTAGATGGGGTCCCACATGCGGTTCCTCCAGGATCTGGACATCAAGGGAGTGGTGTAAATGATGGATTGACCAGTCCACGTAGCCCGGGATTCTGTCATCACCGCACACTGGACGTACCCCAGACCATACTGGACGTCCACTACGACCTGCTCAAATCTGGCATCGCTATATTACCAGGTATGGCAATGGGACAATCCGTCCAAGTGATAATGAAATATTCTGCTTCCTTGTCCCACGTGTAATAATTATAACAATAGTTACAAAGATTGTACAAAATCATTAAGACAAAGTTAGTAATAAAATATAATCTTTTGATAGTTACAAACTTTTTTGTTATCTTCAAATCTTTTGTAAAATTTTAAAATCATGTTGGTAACCTTTATTAATTGTAAAATGTTGGACTAGGAATTTAAATGTCGTAGGAATTCCAGTGTTCAGTCATAGTCAAGTCTCTCAGTATTCCACTAGGTGTTAAGCAGTGAGAGGCTCAGAGCTCTCCAGGGCATCTGTTGGAGTGAGTTGTAATGGGTGATAGTACAGTTTTGTCAATTTCCACAAATTGCTTTTTTGCCTAAAAAGGAAGGATTATAAAGAGTCAAGTTCTATAAAACAGAAATTGTTACCAGAATCTTATTTTACGATAATAAGAACATCTGGAAAGCAAGCCTTCCTCATTGAAGGGGTTGGAGAAGCAAGACAATAGAGATACATTGGTATAGGGGATATTTATGTTAGTCATGTTGTCCCGTAAAACATCAGATGTTTCTGTACATTGTGTGGTATAGTCAGGCCTACACAGATGTAGGTGATACAATAGGATGGGGAAGCTGATACTGTCACTCTGACTACAGCCAGCAACATATTGACTTATTGTCTAGTGTCTGAACTAACGTCCATGACTGTTGATATGTTCAACTGTATCATGAAATTTACTGTTAAGTCTTTTTATTTCACTGCCCCTACTTCGGATTTGCTTAATTGGTCAATTTCATGTACCCCCCCTCCCCCCCTATTTCAAGTCTAGTGAACATGGTACATAGTGCTCCAGTAGGGATAGATTAGTTTGTTATTGAACATTGTTACCACTAAAATCACGAAAATGAAACGCCTGCAAAAATAGCACCTATATAATTTCAATAACTCCGGAGGAAGGGGGAGGGGCGCTTATAGGGGCAGGGGCGCTAATCACGCATTACGGTAGTTAATATTCAGCCCTCATTTACTCTTATGAGCTTTCTGAGTTTGCCATGATGAGCAAATGTTGTGTGTTCTGAGGGGAATACAAGACATGGGTATACTTTTTTCCATTTCCATCCAACAGTCTTTGTGTCTTAACCTGATGATGGTGAGAGCAAGGCAGGAGAGCATTAACAGATACAATAGTCATGTCTCTGGTATAACTGAGATTTAACCTGTGGCCTACACCTTCTGACACGATGCTCTTCTTGTATTACTTGGTTGTCGAGCAGAAATCTTTTCACTAAATATAGAACAAAATAATGGAGGTTTTCTCAGGTATATTACGTGCAGTATGGTATATCTTTTGACCCAGATAAGAAACAGCAACAAATAACTTCTGACATGCAATCTAGCATATACATGTTTTAAACATTATATTCAAGATTTTATTGAAGATGGCTGGTGTAAACCCAAACTTTGGTGAGAAACAATCTCAACTTAACTCATTCACCCCTACATATTTGAACTGGACTTGCCCAGTCTTTGATCTGGTATGGTTCAAATGTGACTTTAGGGATGAATGGGTCACGACAGTTTTCAACAACAGCGTTAGAAATATTGAAATAAATATAATAAAATCTAGGTTGTAATGTCAGAGTCCCTACTGGTCCTTCAAAGTGTCCCTACTGGTCCTTCAAAGTGTCCCTACTGGTCCTTCAAAGTGTCCCTACTGGTCCTTCAAACATTTACTGTTATACAAATATGTATATATGTCTGCCAAATAGTAAAAACAAATCTCTTGTCTATAAGTATGCTGCACTCTCCTTCAAAGAGAATACTGGGTATTATAAATACTGTATTTTTACGACTGCTGTCTCGGGGTGGATTACGGTAATCAGCCATGTCTAGGAACAGTCCCATCTCGTGTCATGGTGAAATGCTCACAGCTTATCCCCTCTTTGATTCCCTGAAACTGCTCCAGAATTTTATCATTGATGGATTAATAATTGAAAACAGCAAAAACAATTGAACTTTGATTGAATATCATATAATAAGTTGTCCTTTGTTGGCCATTCTGAGTTTAAATCCATCTCCTGTTTGCACTAGTGGAATTTGTTTGAAGGGATTTTTATTGTGTAGTTTTATGTTTTGTAAATATGAAATTTTTATTAATGTGGGGTCTGGTACAGCCCTCAATACTACACTGTTATGGCAATGAAATTAGTCAAATTTTGTTTATAGCATTGTCAGCTTTGAAAGTCAGAACTGAAATTTGTATTATGTCATGCACCCCTGAAAACACATTTGAACTCCTCCAATTCAAAGGTTGGAATAGCTCATTATGAAATTTCAGGGGTAAATGAGCTAATAAGTGCAAGTCAATTATGATTATCCCCTTTATAATGGCTTTTCAGTTAAAATTTCAATTGGTTTAAAACTAAAGCTGATGCTGTTGATTGAGCTGATGGGTCTTTGAACAAATGAGGTTTACAACTATCAGGCCTCACTTTATGTTTTATTTGGGAGAAAAGGATGCTATAGAAAAAATACATCATTTAAAAAACCAAAAAATGCAAAAAATGAGATAAATATCTCATGCAGTGCACTTGAATATAAACAAATACAGGTAAAAATATTTTGACATGGAAATATTAAAGCAGTTTGTATCAGGAAACAGTTTCCATGGTAACAGATTTTTTTTATTGATAAGGCCTTTCTCTTGGTGAAGTTACACTCAATCTGATGGGATCAACCACTCATAACGCCCAGGGCTTGTACTATCTGTCAATTTATACTGCAGGAAGTTGCAGAGAAATGGTTCTAATTACATTTAAAATAAATGGACTTTTTGTCATTAATTTAAGTAGCTAGATTTTATTAATGTTACAGCATGTGTTTAGTGCTTAAGGCAGCAGTTTTCACATTCCTGTGAATACAAACTTGTGTAACTGTAGTCAGTTTATAAGCCATTTTTTTGTACATACTGCGATCGTACCGCAATTGTGCCTCAAGGCTTCTGTTATAAATCAATCTGATTGGCTCGATTGTTGTCATAGAAACAGAGATTGCTCCTGATTAGGTGACATCCATTCCTATATCTACATTAATATATACCTTGTCAGATCATTATCACTCTGTCACAAACCTATCAATCACTGTTCTGTCTGTAGCAATGATGTCATAATGAGTCTGTCATTGAGACATCACTTACACGTAGTGTCCTAGAGGGTGTCATTGGGACAGATCTGTTCTCTAGTGTCCTAGAGGGTGTCATTGGGACAGATCTGTTCTCTAGTGTCCTAGAGGGTGTCATTGGGACAAATCTGTTCTCTAGTGTCCTGGAGGGTTTCATTGGGACAAATCTGTTCTCTGGTGTCCTGGAGGGTGTCATTGGGACAGATCTGTTCTCTAGTGTCCTAGAGGGTGCCGTTGGGACAGATCTGTTCTCTAGTGTCCTAGAGGGTGTCATTGGGACAAATCTGTTCTCTAGTGTCCTGAGGATTTCATTGGGACAAATCTGTTCTCTAGTGTCCTAGAGGGTGTCATTGGGACAAATCTGTTCTCTAGTGTCCTGGAGGATTTCATTGGGACAAATCTGTTCTCTAGTGTCCTGGAGGGTTTCATTGGGACAAATCTGTTCTCTAGTGTCCTAGAGGGTGTCATTGGGACAAATCTGTCTCTAGTGTCCTGGATGGTTTCATTGGGACAGATATATGTTCTCTAGTGTCCTGGAGGGTTTTATTGGAACAAATCTGTTCTCTAGTGTCCTAGAGGGTTTCATTGGGATAAATCTGTTCTCTAGTGTTTGGATGGTTTCGTTGGGACAAATCTGTTCTCCAGTATCCTGGAGGGTTTCATTGGGACAAATCTGTTCTCAAGTGTTTGGATGGTTTCATTGGGACAAGTCTGTTCTCTAGTGTCCTAGAGGGTTTCATTGGGATACATCTGTTCTCTAGTGTTTGGATGGTTTCATTGGGACAAATCTGTTCTCCAGTATCCTGGAGGGTTTCATTGGGACAAATCTGTTCTCCAGTGTTTGGATGGTTTCATTGGGACAAATCTGTTCTCTTGTGTCCTAGAGGGTTTCATTGGGATAAATCTGTTCTCTAGTGTTTGGATGGTTTCATTGGGACAAATCTGTTCTCCAGTATCCTGGAGTGTTTCATTGGGACAAATCTGTTCTCCAGTGTTTGGATGGTTTCATTGGGACAGATCTGTGCTCCAGTATCCTGGAGGATTTCATTCGGACAAATCTGTTCTTCAGTATCCTGGAGGGTTTCATCGAGACAGGTCTGTTCTCCGGTGTTTGGACGGTTTCATTGGGACATCTCTGTTCTCCAGTATCCAGGTGCGTTTCATTAGGAACGATCTGTTCTCCAGTGTTTGGATGGTTTCATTGGGGCATATCTGTTCTCCAGTGTTTGGATGATTTCATTGGGACAAATCTGTTCTCTAGTGTCCTAGAGGGTGTCATTGTGACAAATCTGTTCTCTAGTGTCCTGGATGGTTTCATTGGGACAGATATATGTTCTCTAGTGTCCTGGAGGGTCTTTTTGGAACAAATCTGTTCTCTAGTGTCCTAGAGAGTTCCATTGGGATAAATCTGTTCTCTAGTGTTTGGATGGTTTCACTGGGACAAATCTGTTCTCCAGTATCCTGGAGGGTTTCATTGGGAAAAATCTGTTCTCCAGTGTTTGGATGGTTTCATTGGGACAGATCTGTTGTCCAGTATCCTGGAGGATTTCATTCGGACAAATCTGTTCTTCAGTATCCTGGAGGGTTTCATCGGGACAGGTCTTTTCTCCGGTGTTTTGACGGTTTCATTGGGACATCTCTGTTCTCCAGTATCCTGGTGGGTTTCATTAGGAAAGATCTGTTCTCTAGTGTTTGGATGGTTTCATTGGGACAAATCCGTTTTCTAACATTTGGATGGTTTCATTGGGACAAATCTGTTCTCCAGTGTTTGAACGGTTTCATTGGGACCGATCTGTTCTCCAGTATCCTGGAAGGTTTCATTGGGACAAATCGGTTCTCCAGTGTCCTAGAGGGTTTCGTTGGATCAGATCTGCTCTTCAGTATCTTGGAGGGTTTAATTCGGACAGATCTGTTCTCTAGTGTCCTGGTTTCTTTGGAGCATCACACTCTTCAAGTATTCTTGGTGGTTTCACTATTTGATTCAATATAAATCCTCATGCATCATACAGCTATATTTTGTTTGCAGGCAGACATAAGATTAGTCTAAAAACAAATTACAATAACCATTATAAAACATTCAGATTCTCCTCATGATATAAAAAAGTGTTTTTTTACTGTGGTAACACTAGTGATAAAGGAAAACAGGTTTAAATCTCCAGTGCCTTTTGCCAAGCTTTGTTATATAAGGTCGACTAGACGATGTGATGAAATCATCTCGTCTTCTACCTCAGTGTTTCCTGTAGATCTCACTGATTTACGAAGACAGCAAACAGTTAAATAAGAAAAAACATATAAATAAAGCTAGTGCTGTACCACAGGTTTGTTGTAGTCCTCTAAGTGTGGCCCATAAATCCCAATCACCGGTGTTTATACATCTTTTACATACTGTATGTAACACTTGAACAAGTTTATCTTTCGTGGATACACTGCCACCCACATATATCACGATGCACTGCCACCCACATATATCACGATGCAGCCACTTTTTTCTATTTTTCGGTGCAGTATTATATGTTTTTATTTTGCATTTTTAGTTCTCGCATGAAACTCAAATGTTATAAGTGATATTTTGACTCAGCATCCAATCATTTGTTGATCAGTATTTGTATTTGTTGACACTAACTTTATACACATTTTTCAAAGCAGTTCTCCTTTAGAATAAATATTACATTTCAGATTAATTCTAAACTAGCTTCAATCTTTGATTCCATAGACAATTTTCCCTAAGACAATAGCCATTTAGATTTTAAATTATGTTATTATCCTTAGACTTTTGGAGCAAATTGGAGATATTATTTTGGGCCGTCTGTCACGCTTTGATTTCCATTGGTATTGCAGAATTGAGTAATATATTGGATGCAATTGCAGTTATTTGGTGGATTTTTAAAAATAAAATATAACTTGATTATACAGTTCTGCTATGTTTTACCAAGGATAATGTATGTGCTGTCGGTAGTTTAGCTGCCTTCCAGAGAATGGAGGTTTGAATTGATGTTGTTCTGCCTTCATTTGAGGATAGAGGGTGAGGTTAATTGAGGATTGGGGGGGGGGGGGGGGGNGGTTGATTGAGGATAGAGGGTGAGGTTAATTGAGGATGGGGGTGAGGTTGATTGAGGATAGAGGGTGAGGTTAATTGAGGATGGGGGGTGAGGTTGATACTTGGCAGCAGACATATTCTGTCATCATTTAGGGGGGAGGGGGAGGTGGTGGTAAGGTTCCTGGTGGTAAGTCTAAGACGATTGCCTGCTGTTACCCATTCATTACTCACCCCACTGTACATGGGCCCTCCCTGCTTTGTCATCCTGGAAACTCCAACACATAATGTATACTGTGTGACTCATTCTAACTACCATTTTCTTGCATTGTTTTCATTTGACACATTACATCTTAGACTTGCACAAGTTCCAATTTTGCAATTTGTACTGTCTTTCTAATGGTGTAACTCAAAGGATTCAATAACAGTATTTGAGAGCAAGAATATCTTGTAGCTTTAATGGGAAAAATGCTGAAATGATCTATAGTTAATAAGGGTAATATTTGTTCTTGTTTAATCAACTGTAAGTTAACTCAACAAGGAGGCAATTTGATGCTGGGGATTGGTTTTTTTTCTATCAAAATCAAAAAATAAGAAAAAAAAACCCATCTCCAAACATCTCACATTTAAAGTATTTTTTCATTTAAATGTAACAGTTCTTCTTGATTGGTTCATTCTGGTACAGAAATCTCTGTAATGTTGCCATGTTGACCTTTGAAATAATAGTTTACATTGTAGTACAGTCGAATGATTATGATTGTTTTCCTGTGTGGGGTTATTTTTGTAGTGCTGTGAGATTGGTTCAACCTGTAGCCTTTTTTTCCCAATACATTGTCTACAAATTTGTTATTTTGACATTTTGTAACAGAAATAACTGGGCGTCAGGCAGTTAAGCATATCACCGATGATAAATTACAAAATTATTTACGTTTCCTACCAGATGTACTCCAGGCTGTTGTGTATACTGGCAGTATAAAAACCATTGATTGCAATAACAGTAACCTTCTGAAGGAGAAGTGGATGAATAATGGAAAGGACATTGCCACTTGTAAGATTCCCATTTGTCAATGGAAGGGATTTTGCTTCCTTTTTATTGGTGATGTGCAGTGTACATGCAGGGAAATAGATTTATTATGTACCAAGATTTTTGACTTGTTGATAAATGTAAATCTATCGCATCATCCATCTAAATGAAATACCCGTACAGGAACTTTGTGTGTGCACACTCAATTATAAAGTTTTGAAATTAAATTGAATAAAATTTTACCAAACTGTTTCCAGATCTTACAAGTCAGGTGATGTATACAAATACGTTCACTGTTGTTAAAGAAACAGCTTCATCCAAACAAAATTGTCCAAGTGAATAGAGAATGGTTAACCAAGGATGTTAATTACATATTAGAATGGATGTTGATCTTGACAGAAAACATCTGAAGTTTGTTGTTTGGGTTGACCTTCAGCTTACAGAAGATGAACAATGGCCTTAACATAATAACGGTTTAGCCTCTCTACGGGGTCATTGAGTGTGTTTACTTGGCCAATAGGCCTAGTAAAGGTGTGTACTTGTCCCTGGTCAAAGATCATTGACCTCTAAACTTGTTAGGACAAGTATTTTATGGGTTTTTGATCAAATCAGTATTAAATAAAAACAATATATACAAAGGGTTTTGTCTAATGGGCAGTGTGTATAATTGTTGATGTTGAACAGACCATGAATTATCGGAGGGCAGAGGCAGAGGTCAGCTGGAGGGGAAATCACAACTGTGTACAGCGGAATTTATTTGAATATGAACAAATGAATGTATTAACATAGAAGTTCGTAAATAGCTGTCAAGTATCTTGTGTAAATGAGCAAATTGTCGTGAATACCTGGTGAAAGTAGATCAATCAGACTTACATTGGTGAATTTTGGGGCGTTGCTTATAATATCGTGTAATAATCCCTGTCCCACTGCACTGTGGTTGTGTGGATGTGCAACAACCTCCCATATAAACTTGTAGCACAGTTTGGCCAGGACACTTCCGTTGACGAAGTAGCTCAGTTGGTAAGAGCGATGGTACAACAACCTGAAGTCAAGGGTTCGAATCCCAGCCGAACACCGCTGAATTTTTACACTCAAAGAAATGTGTCTTGATTATATTTTACTTATTTAATCTTAAGTGTTTTTTCATTAAAGTCCTGCGAGGTTTGGTTTCCTGTTGAGAATTGATTTAAGCTGTAGTCAGGCCAGAACAAACAGTCTTCAATGCGTTGTTAACAGTTTTGGGCGGTGGTATAGTGTTCCTTAAGCTTTGCCATTGAAGCATATAATCAGAAGCATAAAGTATTCCATTAATATTTCCTGTAATGACTTCTTACTAACAATTAAACATTCTATTAGGAATCAAAAATATATCTTGACAAATACATAATTTTACTGCTATAGAATTTAAAAGGAAAGACATAAAAGTGTGGCAGGTCAAATATTTCTGACGTCTTTCTATTCTGGGTATATTCAGCTTCAGATTTAATGGCATTTTGATGGTAATCCTTTTTACTATTTTCTGAACCTTAATGGTGATTGATTGGAATTTTGATGATATATATTTCATGGGTGTAATTTTCTTGTTTGTTTGGGTGATACTTTCCCCTGCTAACAGAATTTATACGGATCCTTTAATTACTGTTTTGAGTCATGTTAAAAATATATAGGACATGCTTTTTGTTATAATTGAATTTAATTTATAATTTAATTTAACTTCGGGCTTGTCTATGTTTTTGAAATGATTGGAATGCTTTTGAAACTCGAAACCGTTTCAGTTTTCAGAGCTGTTAAACATATTTAACCTAATAAGGCGGCTGGGCTCATTATGAGTTGGGTGTTTTTATTTAAACATATATTTCCTCCAACAACATACCTATTTTTTTTTTTATAATTTTACTCTGAATAACAGATATGTTGAAGTTCATTTTAGCTTATCAGAGATAATCAAGTTTTGTACTAGTCTGAAAAATTCTTTCAACATTAAAATTTCATTCAGACATCCCACTTAACATTTAATGAATATCTTTTTTCAGGGTTCACCGAAAGAAAATTGTGACTAAAATCAAAAGCCCCACTATTTCATCTAAAAACAAAATAATGTATAAAAAGGGTTAAATTATATGTTCCCTCTATACTAAGCTAAATAAAAATCAGCTGTTTGTTGGTGAAGATGAAAACAACAGCCAATTTTGAACATTTGAAGTGTGTGCAGGCAGTCTGCCGATTTTGAACATTTGAAGTGTGTGGCTCGGCACACTGCACCTCACACAACATAGCTATTGATTGCTACCAGACTAATCTGTGCTGTGATCCTTGTCAATAGGGCAGAAATAATTTGCTGAATAAAGAAATCTAAAATTAAGCATTTGTCTTGATTTACACAACAATAGATACAATTGGTGACGTGTGCCAGTTCCGTCGCGACAGTACGGTGGGATGCTGACATGCTATAGGGCGTTGTTACAGTTGCATGTCATGAGATCTCTATGTTGTTGGGTCAATGTTGATCAATAGATAGTAGGTTATACCACAGACATTGAACCATCAGCTGCTATATCACCATGATTCCCGTCTGTATTGCCCGGTAATACATGATGTATGTCAGAATTGTTCACTGTAAAATGTTCTATCTATGCTAATACAGTAACCTGGTTATCAGAACTTGACCTATTTATCAGCATGACCACTGGTAATTGCCATTTTTCTTTTAGGATTTTTAAAAACATAATTTAATTATTTTTATTTTTTTTTATATGATTAAGCTAACAAATAGTTTAGGAGTTAAGTTGGAGTCTAGAATTCCTACATCCACAAGTATTTAGCATTTAAATAGTTCCTTTACTCTCAGATTATAACGGTAACCATTTAAATAGGAATTTGGCTATCACCTAGATAATGATATCTGAAAGCTGGTCACTCCTCTGTGAGATTGTTTGTAAACATTGGTCACCTCCCTGTAGTTAGTTTACTTACTGAGTCACCATCCGGCCACTGGTCAGCTGGCAAGGGTGAAGGTTACTGTCTAATACTCCCCAGCACAGGGACAGGAATGTCATGTTCAGGCAGGCAGAAGCTATAGATTCATTAATTCAAATTAAAACAAAATTTTGCAGACTGGGGTTTAATTTTCTTAGTCCCTCACTGTTCAATATGTTGGTTCTCATTTACCCTGAAAGTGTAATGGAAAGACACAATGAGTTGTAATGGAGGGACTCCATATGTCTCTGGTTGGAACTCATTTCAAGTTCGGTCATTTTTCGTTTGTGAATATATAATCATAACCTTAAACAACAGTTGATTTGTAAGTTTATAGGAAATGCAGCGTAACAAACATGTTAATGTTTACGGACTGATTTTGATAACATCAAAGATTTAAAAATGGTCATAACCCAACAAGATATTTGACAATTAAAGGCCCTTAACTAATTAGTGCTGGAGGCTGGTAACACAGAAATTATTAGCTCTTTATGGTCTTGTATGCTTTGGCATGTTTGAATAATTACATTTAAATAATGTGGGATTTATTCAAAGACATGAAAAATGTATGAGTTCAGTGATGGTAAATGAGGAATGCCTCTCTGCCCTTCTCCCTCACTCCCTCTTCTCCTTCTCCTATCCCTCAGGCCTTCTTCCTCCACCCCTGCCACCCCCCCANCATTGTTTCACCTCCCCTCACCTCATTTGAACTAATCACACGCAATATAAGCGATATAAATTGTCTTTGCCATCCACTGTAACTAATAGACAATGTAGAAAGAAGAATCGATAATTAATCCCTATTTCCATTATACACTGATTTTCACACACTCAGATATGCAAACGATGTGAATTGTGATGTGAATTGCATGTCTATAGCAAAATGAATAGGACATTAGTTTCCTTCAGCACTGTACTGTCGGCTGAGTGAATCTGTGAGTAGCAACCATTGTCTCCCTGCTGCACTGATTACAGCCTCCAGTGTCGTATCACAGCCTCCAGTGTCGTATCACACAGGGCTGGACACAGCTGATGATGTCTTTGTGTGCATATCTGCAAGGCCAATATCACAGTGGTCTCAAAGCTGCTTGACCACTGGGTGACCAATTGTTCTCTCCTGCTGTGATCTCAGTAGCTTTAGTCTGGTTAGATTAATGAGATCTAGCTAACAAAGACAGGGGTTGTATTGATGACCTCGACATGTCTATCGTTTGTGGAAAAAGCCATCTACTGGCACTAAATTATTTAAATTGTTGAGGGGACATAAAGCAAACCCAAACAAATGTCTAATGCTTGTGACAAGTATCTGTTTTTGTGTGGTTGTTATTTTTTGCTCTGACATAAATATTATATATGCATCATAAACTTTGAAATTTGATGTGAAATCATTTTTTGTATTTATAGATTTTTTGCATGGTTGCATGGAAACAGAAGAAAATTGAGAATGCTTTATTTTCGCAAAGTGTTAAAAAATTAGATTTCGAATTGAACATGGAATAACAAAATCAAATCTTATGAAAAATAACATGAAAGCAGAGTTAAACAAGATCACCAAAAGAAATAAAAAATATCAGAAAGTTAATGTAAATTTGAAAAAAATGCTAATAAAGCTGTCGACACCCAAGCCAGTTAGAACGCAGTTGCTGAGGTCACAAGACCAATTAACTGTGTGTCCAGTTTCCCTTGACCTTCAGCCAATTAGCCGTTGAAGCTCCCCAATAAACAGATTCGACCCGCAGCCCTCCCTTTGTGTTACAAACACAAATCACACAGCTTACTAATCGATACAGCCAGATTAAACTATCTGCCCAATAAATGGTCATCTTGTCCGTCCCATTCATTCACTATTGTCCAGATTGATTGTCCAGCTGGCGTGGTGTGGACAGTCACCAGTCGGCTTTAATGCAGTGCTCTCTAGAGACCAGATTAACACATGATCAATACACATCTCTTTCCCTGCCTCTTTGACTTTTGGACAGCTGGTAAGACACTTTGTTCCGATACTATTTTTGAATCCTTACAGATGGCAATTTAGTTATAAGTGTAAAAAATAATCTGTGAATTGTTGCTTTTGTCCAAATTGATCGACCCGGTTTATATATTATGACAGTCATTAAACGATTTAAAAAAAATAAAAAAATTGGCGGCCATTAGATTTGATAGTGGTGGTTATAAGACAGAAATATGAGTGTTGCATAAGTACAATAATGTTAGAGAGTATTGCATACAATTAGATATTTTCCTCATGTTAGCATATCTCCGGTTTTTGTGACCTGATTCTGTGGAATGCTTCCCCACGTTATGTATATCTGTGGTCGGGCACAGATCAAAGCAGTACACTAGCTGGGGTGATAACAATAAGATAATAAAATGACAGTTAATACAGATGTGTATTCAAGTATCCCAGACCTGAGATGATGGACAGGTACACCTGTGACCACACAGTCAAAGGTGGTGACCATATTGATTTTGAGGTCAGGGGGTCACCTACAGGGGTAGGAAAATGTTGACTAATTCTCCATGTCCCTAGTCCATTAAGCTTACTTTTATTTTCAAGGTAATAAACATTATCAGAGAGAATACTGTCGATCTGGTTAAGTCCTTATAGATCCTATAGGGAGTAGCTTGTGTGTGAAAGATAAGTTATGTTTTAAGATGGGGATTGCTTTGGTCTAATTATTGCTGTCCAATAGAGGGTGTAGATGTGCAACAATGAAAGTAATCCTCACAGAGTTATTGGCATAATTATGTTTATTCACACAGTTGACAATCTTTAATCCCATTCCAAAGTTTTCTGTGACCAACTTTGATCTGAATCTTAGAAATATTTGTATTGATCTAAATTTTAGACAAGTTTCATCCCAGTCCTGTCCATGTTTGTATGATTTGAGTCTTGTACATGTTTGATCCCACTCCTGTATATTGTATTATTATCCGAGTCTGGTACATGTTTGTATGATCTGAGTCTTGTATATGTTTGATCCCAGTCCTGTATATTGTATTAATATTATCCGAGTCTGGTACATGTTTGTATGATCTGAGTCTTGTACATGCTTGATCCCAGTCCTGTATATTGTATTATTATCCAAGTCTGGTACATGTTTGTATGATTTGAGTCTTGTACATGTTTGATCCCCCTCCTGTATATTGTATTATTATCCGAGTCTGGTACATGTTTGTATGATCAGAGTCTTGTATATGTTTGATCCCAGTCCTGTACATTGTTTTATTGTCCGAGTCTGGTACATGTTTGTATGATCAGAGTCTTGTATATGTTTGATCCCAGGCCTGTACATTGTTTTATTATCCGAGTCTGGTACATGTTTGTATGATCTGAGTCTTGTACATGTTTGTATGAACTGAGTCTTGTACATGTTTGTATGATCTGAGTCTGGTACATGTTTGTATGATCTGAGTCTTGTACATGTTTGATCCCAGTCCTGTATATTGTATTATTATCCGAGTCTGGTACATGTTTGTATGAACTGAGTCTTGTATATGTTTGATCCCAGTCCTGTACATTGTTTTATTAACCAAGTCTGGTACATGTTTGTATGATCCAAGCATTAATTGTACATGTTTGAATGTCTGACTGTTACACATGTGAGGTGAGGTATGACCTTTGCCACAAACACCTGGCTATCAGTGCTGTCATCACAGACCATCTTAATTATCACCAACACTTTCATCATCTCTCTGTCTTTACTCTTTGGTGTTGAGTCAAAACCTAGTCTCTTAGTGATAGGGATTGTCTCAAAAGTTGCCAATATTTTGTTTCCTTGACCTTCTGTGTCTATAAAGCTACTCTTGTAAACCAAAACATCTCCGGGGTTTTGTTCACGTCGCATGTCAAAGACAGGAATTGGACCACATAATTTAGGTCACGTTGTTAAAAAAAAGTATCAATGAAATTACATTTGAGAAGGTGCATGATTTAGAAGAAGTGAATGGAACTTTCTTGTAAGAGTCATTAATCCTATCTCTGCAGTATCATCCTTTGATGTGGACAGTTAGACTTGCTCAAGTCGTAGGTGTTTAAATTAGATTTGAGGTGCATTAGAAGGGAATTTAACTTGCTGTAAGTAAGATTCATTGATCCTATATTTCTGTGCCGTCATTCCTTTGTACAACTTGACCTGCTCAATTAATTTACAGGTATATTTATACACTACTAATATATTCTAGTGTAACATTTGTGACTGAAGTACACTCCCGAAGTACAATTAAAACATCTAATGAGGCGTCTGTAGCTAATTGGTTATTCCTGTTTGTATCTCCTGGCTAATTGTCAGAGATTGGTCTGTCGAAGGTACACTATCAGTAATTTACCTGTAAATATCTTCCTAACGACTTTGTTCTGAAGATTGATGCGAACAGGTAGACAGGCTAGGTTAATTGACAGTTAAATCTTCAAAGCATTCCATATAGACGAGACAGCAGTATTAGATTAACATTGTACAAAACAATTTCATTTAGTCTAGATTGCTTACAAGCTGGGGCAATGAGGGCACCACAGTAGCTCATCTGGTCACCTGTACTAGTACTGCATGCCAGATTACCGGTGAAAGGTTCCATACCCAGCCAAGTAATACTGAAACAAATACATATAGTACATGTCATTCCGTTGCTTGGTGTTTGTAGGTCGTGTATGCCAGCTTATTTCAGAAGTTGATAACACTAGGTTCTATTACCAAGCCAGGTTATACCAAAGTATAAACATATATATTTTGTTCCCTGATGACCTGCTCTCAGTATTGAGGAGGTCTGTTACAGAGCTACCCTCAGATGTGGATTAACATTTATAGATGCTGTTTATGTCTCTTGGGCATGCAAAAGATCCATAGCCTGAGGTCTGTGTTTCTCCTAGAATGTTCTTACTAATTTAGTTATGTATGAAACCATCCCATCAGCTATAAATCTGGCATGTTACCAGTATAGCCGTGTCAGTATACTCCCTTAACTACCTGTCCATACATGCTGTCACTATCTGTCCATACATGCTGTGACTATCTGTCCATACAGGCTGTCACTATCTGTCCATCCATGCTGTCACTATCTATCCATACAGGCTCTCACCACCTGTCCATACATGCTGTCACTATCTGTCCATACATGATGTCACTATCTGTCCATACATGCTGTCACTATCGGTCCATACAGGCTCTCACTATCTGTCCATACATGCTCTCACTGTCTGTCCATATATGCTCTCACTGTCTGTCCATACAGGCTCTCACTTTCTGTCCATACATGCTCTCACTATCTGTCGATACAGGCTCTCATTGTCTGTCCATACAGGCTCTCACTATCTGTCCATACAGGCTCTCACTATCTGTCCATACATGCTCTCACTGTCTGTCCATATATGCTCTCACTGTCTGTCCATACAGGCTCTCACTTTCTGTCCATACATGCTCTCACTATCTGTCCATACATGCTCTCACTATCTATCCGTACATGCTCTCACTATCTGTCCATACATGCTGTCCCTATCTATCCATACAGGCTCTCACTACCTGTCCATACATGCTGACACTATCTGTCCATACATGCTGTCACTATCTGACCATACATGCTGTCACTATCTGTCCATACATGCTCTCACTGTCTGTCCATATATGCTCTCACTGTCTGTCCATACAGGCTCTCACTTTCTGTCCATACATGCTCTCACTATCTGTCCATACATGCTGTCACTATCTGTCCATACATGCTGTCACTATCTATCCATACAGGCTCTCACTACCTGTCCATACATGCTGTCACTATCTGTCCATACATGCTGTCACTATCTATCCATACATGCTCTCACTATCTATCCATACATGCTCTCACTATCTGTCCATACATGCTCTCACTGTCTGTCCATATATGCTCTCACTGTCTGTCCATACAGGCTCTCACTTTCTGTCCATACATGCTCTCACTATCTGTCCATACAGGCTCTCATTGTCTGTCCATACAGGCTCTCACTATCTGTCCATACAGGCTCTCACTATATGTCCATACAGGCTCGCACTATCTGTCCATACAGGCTCTCACTATCTATCCATACAGGCTCTCACTGTCTGTCCATACATGCTCTCACTATCTGTCCATACAGGCTCTCACTATCTGTCCACACATGCTCTCTCTGTCTGTCCATACTGGCTCTCAGTTTCTGTCCATATAGGCTCTCAGTTTCTGTCATACAGGCTCTCAGTTTCTATCCATACAGGCTCTCAGTTTCTGTCCATACTGGCTCTCAGTTTCTGTCCATACTGGCTCTCAGTTTCTGTCTATACAGGCTCTCAGTTTCTGTTAATACAGGCTCTCAGTGACTGTCCTTACTGGCTTATAATATATCCTGGAAGCTGGTGTGTGTAGGATATTGCAATCACTAAAAATACTTTCTTGAACAGTACCATGAATGTTCAATAAGGACTTTAATTAAAATGAACTTTATCTGGACAAGCAGAATACTTTGGTTATAGCTCCAGCACTATTTTTGTGGTATTCCTCAGGGTGTCCAGATAATAATGTTCTATTGTACCTGGATTTGTTCTTTGTTATTTTTATCATCTTTCCATGTTTAGTTTGTTTCCACTCTCATGAACAATTATTCTATAACCTTAAGCCATCAATTTTTACAGAAGCTGTCTTCACCTGTACCGATACATATACCTCTGGACAGTCATCGTTTCTTTTGACAAAGACAGTGGTTTGCAAACAATTTAAGCCCATCTTTTCCATGTTATATCGTTTGTTAATTTGTTACCTAGAGTATTTATCCTGCAATATATATGGGTGGGCTTATTAACAGGCATAGGCTTAAAGCCAGATAACTAGAGTGATTAACTAGGTTTTGTGATATTGACATTGTACACACATCATTTAACAGCTTGGTACATCTCTTACAAATTCATAAGCTATTTAGATTTGATGTAGGTACCAAGCCACAGACTTGACCAAAAACGATATATGTAGGTACCAAGCCACAGACTTGACCACAAACGATATGTGTAGGTATCAAGCCAAAGACTTGACCACAAACGATATGTGTAGGTACCAAGCCAGAGACTTGACCACAAACGATATATGTAGGTACCAAGCCAAAGACTGGACCACAAAAGACATAAAGTACCAGTTTGAAATTGATGATGTAATTGACAAGCTTAAGAAGTGTATCAGTAATGTGTATGTTTTGTCTTTGACAGGATGCCGGGACATTGAGGGCTGTGCTATTGTGTTCATCTTCACTAGGAGTTCCCTGTGGCAACTACAGAAGGTTTCCAGTGTGGAACTGGCTCGTACTTTACTGTACTATCGGTCTGTTCCCAGGTAAGTCTCCTTTCCAGTTTCCAGGTAATATGTCTTCCTGCTGAGTCCCTAGGAAAGCCTCCTTCTCATTTTCTTTATAATATCGTTCCGCCCATTCCCCTTGTAAACATTCTGTTCAGTTTCTGGTTTTGTTAGAATGTACTTTATATTACAATGGTAATTGTTTCATCTATAACCAGACTTCTGTAAACATTAATTTTATGTTTTATATTAGGTCCAACTGAAATAGAGCCATAGAAATGAGAATCATTAAAAAATAACATTTTTTGATTGCAGGGACAATGTTCAAAAGAAGGGTCTGAAACTTGTGGCAGATATTCGGGGAGCGTCCAGTTCCACGGTCAACACCCTGCTAGAGACTATGTATCTACTACAGGTAATATTGTCAGGGGTCAAACTTCATGTGTAATCACTGTTTATTCCTTTGTTTTAATCCAGATGTGCTCGCAAATATGGTTTAGACCGGTTTCAATTCAGATCTCAGTATCGGTCCTTGGTGAATATTGATTGACTGTGTCCTATTGTAATATAACATTGTATGGGAAAGATAAGAAACTATAGAACAGTAAGGGAGATACCTTGGGCCATCACAAAAATGCATTACATTAGTTATAAATGTTGGAGCACTAAGGCCAGAGGTGACTGTCATATGTTTGTGACGTCCCTTTTGTGTACGGAGCTGTCCTATAGTTGTCATCTCTATCAACAGTTTAAATATTGGCGTCGCCTTGTCTAGTGAGGCTAATGGTAGACTTTCTTGTCATGTAATATTCATGCTGTATCCAGTCTGCCTGTGAAACACTAAGCTGTATTTGATGTGTTTCTGTTACCCTTTCTGTTACCAGGGTAACTGTCCAGGAGCCTTGTCAACTGTCTACATGTTAGCCAATGAAACCTCAGAACCGCTGGTGATGAAATCGCCCGTGTACGACCCATTGGCCACATTCAGGGTATGTACATGTCATTTGCTGCTGACCAATGAAACCCTGTTTGACCAATCGCTGGCATTATGCATGTAACCACTATATTAAGAGTTTAGTGTTGTAATTGCACTTTAAAGAGTTTCTCCTGGTAATCAATATTGCATGAAGTTTTCTCATTAACACTGAAGATTCGATTTGTTAATTACATCACACCAGGTTAAAGACGACATCAATATCTTGTCCAAGACTAATATTTTTATCTGGTAAATTATCATCTTCTAAATTTGACTTTTGACAGATGTTCAGTTGTCCATATTCTGTCTTGTATTGATTAAAGCATGTGTTCAGATGTGTTTAGTATTGAGTGATTGAGAAGGATGGTCACTCATCAAAAAAGTACCGAAATTTGACTAAAAATCCTTACCATGAAGATAAAGGAGTAATGTATCAATTCCATTTAGACTGAAGAATTGATCAAGGAAGGGGGAGTAACTCCAGCAATACTACCATACTGATGCAAGTGTTCCAGTTATTTCATCCTCAAAGGATGCAGTTAAAACAGAAATTTCAAATCATAATCACTCTCTTTAAATGAATAGGACAAAGGAAGGAGAAGATGGGGGATGTAGAGTCTCACAATTTTCTAGCCTTAATTGAAATTAAAAGGGAAATATATAAACATTTAAACCAAAAAATAATATATAGATTAATATATAGATACACACATACATGTCTTGTTCAATTTGTTTTGTACATTTGTCTTATTTTCTTTTAGCTGCCTCATGTAAAATGACAGATAAGAATACAAACACTTGTCATTTATTTCCAAGAAAAACACCTCTGTCCACCTCACCTGTTCTTACCTGGAGACAGGTATAGAACAATCCCTACTTACCCGACGTAGACAGGTATAGAACAATCCCTACTTACCTGACGTAGACAGATATATAACAATCCCTACTTACCTGACGTAGACAGGTAGGTATATAACTATCCCTACTTACCTGGAGACAGGTAAAGAACTATCTCTACTTACCTGGAGACAGGTATAGAACTATCCCTACTTACCTGGAGACAAATATAGAACTATCCCTACTTACCTGGAGACAAATATAGAACTATCCCTACTTACCTGGAGACATGTATAGAACAATCCCTACTTACCTGGAGACAGATATAGAAATATCCCTACTTACCTGGAGACAGGTATACAACTATCCCTACTTACCTGCAGACAGATATAGAACTATCCCTACTTACCTGGAGACAGGTATAGAACTATCCCTACTTACCTGATGTATACAGGCATAGAACAATCCATACTTACCTGATGTAGACAGGTATATAACAATCCCTACTTACCTGGAGACAGGTATAGAACAATCCCTACTTACCTGGAGACAGATATAGAACTATCCCTACTTACCTGGAGACAGGTATATAACAATCCCTACTTACCTGATGTAGACAGGCATAGAACAATCCATACTTACCTGATGTAGACAGGTATAGAACTATCCCTACTTACCTGGATACAGGTATAGAACTATCCCTACTTACCTGATGTAGACAGGAATAGAACTATCCCTACTTACCTGGAGACAGATATAGAACTATCCCTACTTACCTGGAGACAGGTATATAACAATCCCTACTTACCTGATATAGACAGGCATAGAACAATCCATACTTACCTGATGTAGACAGGTATATAACAATCCCTACTTACCTGGAGACAGGTATATAACAATCCCTACTTACCTGGAGACAGGTATAGAACAATCCCTACTTACCTGGAGACACATCTTACAACATATAGAAGTGTCAATATAAATGATCTGATGCTTTAAACACAAGTCATTTTACTCTGACTTTTGATGCACAACTCCAGTAGTATGACAATCCTGTTAATTAATTTGAGTGTCAGATTTCTTGTAACTGTACATTACCAGTGATATGCTCGTCCTGCGTATGTTGTTCATACAACATTTTACTCGCAGATGAAAAATCAAATCTGGTCCTTATTTTCATGTACGATACGGTACAAAACTATAAATAATCCCTGTTCATCATTTATCATTGTGCTGGTATATGGTATACTCAATGTAAACAAGTCCCACAATCTGTCTGTGACCTACATATTTAGTATATCACTAGCAGTTATGTGTTATCATCATTTCATGCGGAATTCATTGTTAAACTTGATAGATATCATCAATGATATGTTATTGATAGACTATTATTACACGCTTGAAACACAACATGCCTGAGTTATTTCCTTTCTTGTTATAACGATGTGTTGGTCTTGGACTAATGTGACTATTCCTTGTTAACAAGTACTGTTTGTGTTTGGAAAGGGGGCTCCCAAAATCTGGGTGGCTATAGGTACATGTGGTTTTGCAGGTAAACATTTTTTGATAAAAAAAAAAAGAGAGTACATTTTAAGTTCAAGCAATTAATTACTGTTGGCCTTACAGCTCAGAGCTGTTCAGTGGTAGCTAGAACATCTGTCTAGGGTTTAAAACAGTATTGGATTTGAATTCTGGTACGAATATTACATGGTTTCGTTTTCATCTACAGTTGGAAGTGCTGGTGTCCATGGAGACCTTACATAAGTACTTGCCACCAGACAGTATCCCGGTGGCACTGGATGGCCACTTCGCCTATAGCCACGAAGATTGGATCCGGTTCCAAATGGTAACTACTAGATACCATGTTGATGGTGCTATGTACACTAAGTCTTGTCAAGGTGATCAGAGATTGAAATAAAAATGTCCAGAACTTTAGGTAAAATTTCTCAGAAAAATTCAAGTTTATGAAGGTGGCTTAAAATTTGATTGCTATTTATAGAAGTTGGACCCATTGGTTTGCAACAGAAATCAAATTGATGTTATCTAGATAACATGATTGATATTTTCGTTGTTTTCAGAAACTGGACCCATTTGTGTCTAAGCTACAGGCTGCTGCCAAGTACCTTGTGTGTATCATGCAGGACCTCTCAGATGCTGCAGGTGTGCCTAGGACGACCAAGGAGGCCAATCAGCTAATAGAACACCATGAACAACTCATCAAGTCTGTGTTCGAAGATCAGCGCCTTATGTCAGTCCAGACTGATGGTGAGGGGGTGATCAACTGTCTCCAGAGAGAGGTTGTCCACCTCTCTCACTCCCAGGATTATAGGTGGGTCCAGTTGTAGTATCATTCCTCAACCTTTACTTCTGATTGAATTTCAGAAAAAAATCAAAGTGAATTAAATAAAAATTAAGTTTTGAAATTAGGGAAAAAAATATACATATGTTAAAAAATGGCTAACGTCTTCCATCTATAATATTTGTATTTTGACTTTTCTCCAGGGACAGCATGATGAGCATGAACGAGTTGTATGACAACCTACAGACAACGATTGTCAAACTTGTCCGTCTGTCTGACAGTCGACTCTGCAAGCTAGAACAGTGCCTACAGCTGAGGGAGTTTGAAGAAGAGTGTACCAAGGTAGACTACTCTGTTTTCCTTACAGTCAAAAAACTTTTCTGTCTTGATCACATCATACTAGGATTTAATTTTCTTTATGTTTTATGTTTAAATATTGAAATACCTTCAGAATGAAAATAACTGGTCAGTATATATTGATGTGAAAAAATGCTTTTCAAATTAATATCAGGTTGTTGAAAATGAAAACTGAATACATTTTTCCTGATTTGACCAGAGAAGGGCTCAATGTCTGATTCCAAAATTGTCATCAGATTTCGATCCTTTTATGATAACTTCAAAAGCAACATTAGATGTAATTTCATGGACCAACTGTACAGAAAGTTATTGTTGTGACCCCAGTGTAGAACTTGACTTTAATGTGGATCAGTTACCTGTGGCCAGTAATTGAGTTGGTAAGGCTCTGTCTACAGTGAGGAGGATCCTTGGTTCAAATCTTGGTCTGTCCTGTTACAGATTTAAGGAACATTTATGTGTGTAATAGATCTGTACTGAGAACAGATAACTGGTTTGATAGAACCTCTGTCTGGGTTGGCTGCTGAGAACAGATAACTGGTTTGAGAGAACCTCTGTCTGGGTTGACTGCTGAAAACAGATAACTGGTTTGATAGAACCTCTGTCTGGGTTGACTGCTGAGAACAAATAACTGTTTGATAGAACCTCTGTCTGGGTTGACTGCTGAGAACAGATAACTGGTTTGATAGAACCTCTGTCTGGGTTGACTGCTGAGAACAGATAACTGGTTTGATAGAACCTCTGTCTGGGTTGACTGCTGAGAACAGATAACTGGTTTGATAGAACCTCTGTCTGGGTTGACTGCTGAGAACAGATAACTGGTTTGATAGAACCTCTGTCTGGGTTGACTGCTGAGAACAGATAACTGGTTTGATAGAACCTCTGTCTGGGTTGACTGCTGAGAACAGATAACTGGTTTGATAGAACCTCTGTCTGGGTTGACTGCTGAGAACAGATAACTGGTTTGATAGAACCTCTGTCTGGGTTGACTGCTGAGAACAGATAACTGGTTTGATAGAACCTCTGTCTGGGTTGACTGCTGAGAACAGATAACTGGTTTGATAGAACCTCTGTCTGGGTTGACTGCTGAGAACAGATAACTGGTTTGATAGAACCTCTGTCTGGGTTGACTGCTGAGAACAGATAACTGGTTTGATAGAACCTCTGTCTGGGTTGACTGCTGAGAACAGATAACTGGTTTGATAGAACCTCTGTCTGGGTTGACTGCTGAGAACAGATAACTGGTTTGATAGAACCTCTGTCTGGGTTGACTGCTGAGAACAGATAACTGGTTTGATAGAACCTCTGTCTGGGTTGACTGCTGAGAACAGATAACTGGTTTGATAGAACCTCTGTCTGGGTTGACTGCTGAGAACAGATAACTGGTTTGATAGAACCTCTGTCTGGGTTGACTGCTGAGAACAGATAACTGGTTTGATAGAACCTCTGTCTGGGTTGACTGCTGAGAACAGATAACTGGTTTGATAGAACCTCTGTCTGGGTTGACTGCTGAGAACAGATAACTGGTTTGATAGAACCTCTGTCTGGGTTGACTGCTGAGAACAGATAACTGGTTTGATAGAACCTCTGTCTGGGTTGACTGCTGAGAACAGATAACTGGTTTGATAGAACCTCTGTCTGGGTTGACTGCTGAGAACAGATAACTGGTTTGATAGAACCTCTGTCTGGGTTGACTGCTGAGAACAGATAACTGGTTTGATAGAACCTCTGTCTGGGTTGACTGCTGAGAACAGATAACTGGTTTGATAGAACCTCTGTCTGGGTTGACTGCTGAGAACAGATAACTGGTTTGATAGAACCTCTGTCTGGGTTGACTGCTGAGAACAGATAACTGGTTTGATAGAACCTCTGTCTGGGTTGACTGCTGAGAACAGATAACTGGTTTGATAGAACCTCTGTCTGGGTTGACTGCTGAGAACAGATAACTGGTTTGATAGAACCTCTGTCTGGGTTGACTGCTGAGAACAGATAACTGGTTTGATAGAACCTCTGTCTGGGTTGACTGCTGAGAACAGATAACTGGTTTGATAGAACCTCTGTCTGGGTTGACTGCTGAGAACAGATAACTGGTTTGATAGAACCTCTGTCTGGGTTGACTGCTGAGAACAGATAACTGGTTTGATAGAACCTCTGTCTGGGTTGACTGCTGAGAACAGATAACTGGTTTGATAGAACCTCTGTCTGGGTTGACTGCTGAGAACAGATAACTGGTTTGATAGAACCTCTGTCTGGGTTGACTGCTGAGAACAGATAACTGGTTTGATAGAACCTCTGTCTGGGTTGACTGCTGAGAACAGATAACTGGTTTGATAGAACCTCTGTCTGGGTTGACTGCTGAGAACAGATAACTGGTTTGATAGAACCTCTGTCTGGGTTGACTGCTGAGAACAGATAACTGGTTTGATAGAACCTCTGTCTGGGTTGACTGCTGAGAACAGATAACTGGTTTGATAGAACCTCTGTCTGGGTTGACTGCTGAGAACAGATAACTGGTTTGATAGAACCTCTGTCTGGGTTGACTGCTGAGAACAGATAACTGGTTTGATAGAACCTCTGTCTGGGTTGACTGCTGAGAACAGATAACTGGTTTGATAGAACCTCTGTCTGGGTTGACTGCTGAGAACAGATAACTGGTTTGATAGAACCTCTGTCTGGGTTGACTGCTGAGAACAGATAACTGGTTTGATAGAACCTCTGTCTGGGTTGACTGCTGAGAACAGATAACTGGTTTGATAGAACCTCTGTCTGGGTTGACTGCTGAGAACAGATAACTGGTTTGATAGAACCTCTGTCTGGGTTGACGCATTACAATGCAGGTCTTGGAATTTTGTCACATGGGATGTTGGGGTTAGATTTTGCTACTTTACCTAGCTACTGTTTGCGCTAGGCAATACTTTTGTGGTAAATGGTGCGTCTTTTAGGAGCAAAGACTAAGGCAAGGAGAATAGCAATTGTCTAAGGAAAGAAAGGGAAAGTGGATCAGAGTCATTTTTTTTCATAGTTCAATTTTAATGTGTTATTGTCTAAGGAAATTAAAGATGGTGGAGAGAAGGGGAAAGTGGATTGTTCAAACTTTTTATTGCCCCTGACAATATAGGAGAGTGACAGAGTTGGGGCCCTGATTAAACTCTCCAACATATACAGTAGCTAAAGATAGGTAATATAACAAAAGTTCTCCACAAGACAGGCAACATCTGAAGCTATTAGTATGTTTTGTTTTACAAGACTTCAGTAGGCTCCAGGAATGAATCCTTCATAGGGACAGTCCCCGACACATGCTCAGACTGATTACTGCTTGGTAATATAGTTCATGGTATACCAATTTTCAGTCTTTAGAAAGTTTGTTCAAATATTGTGTGGCACTTATGATACATACCGGTATATATAAATTAGTAGGTACAGTCGTCTGGTCAGTAAGTGACAATATGTATAAAGCATGAGCGATAAGGCTAGAACCCCAGAGATTTAACACTTGACGATCAATAATGTTAGACTTAGTACAGGGGAAATAATAACACTAATATTACGATTGTCTGACTAATTTCCTCCACACTAAATACAGGGTCGAGTAAGAAGTTAACTGAAATTCTTTCCCAACGTTTATCAGACGGCAGTTACTACGGACGGTCAACATGGACAATCTCTTCTGCAGTCACTGGGTGGTCAGTCCCTTTGGGCTGTACGAAATATAAAGCTATCTGCCGAGTTGTCTTCAGATTAAGGTTCATCTTTATCCTTTTATGGTTTACAGTATGTCAGTTAAGAGACGGAGCACAGGGGGTTCAGGACTTGTCCATGTATGTTACAATCTTTGTCTATTGATTTAAAGTAATGTTAATCTGGACTGTTGCCAGGGTCTACAGATGTCTATGTCAGATAATTTACTAATACTTTCTACACTCCAGGAGGATTGTGAAGATTTTAGAGTGAGTGGAAATTTCTTGGAAATACTGTTACATGTATACGTACTACACTAAAATGATTGAAATGGTCTTAAGATCTCATGATTGTACATTAATTCAAAACTAACGTTTACTTTATTATGTCTCCTCTTCGAAAGAAGGGCGATATTGTGTTAGTACTGGCTCCTCTTCTTCTGATTCTTCTGATTCCTCTAATCTGACTTGTCCGGGCCATTACTTTTAAACAGTTTAAGATATCTCAATGAAACTTGCAGTATACCAGCATCACTCAGAGACAATATGTTCAGTGCACTGTCAAAAGGTCACGGTGACCTCAAGGTCAAACAAGTGCATCCTTTTCAGTTACAACTAGTCTGGGCCATAACTTTTAAACCGTTAAAGATATCTTGATGAATCTAGTAGTATATCTGCATCACCCACAGACAACGTGCAGTGCACTGTCATTAATTAGGTCACTGTGACCTTAACCTCTAGGTCAAAGGTTAAATAAGTGCAAACATTTTAGTTGTAACATTTAAATGTAACTGTTTGGGTACTTTCTGCATCAATGTTTAATAAGGGGAGACATATGTTTTTTGTTTTCAAAAACTTATCTTAAGTTTTCTATTACATTAAAGTTACATGATTATTTTGTCATTTAGTTCGGTTTGGCAAAAACAAAATTATTTTATATAGAATGTAAAATTTGTTAAAATAAAGATTAAAAAATTGTTATGTAAATGGACTAAATTTACTCATCTCAACTCTTATAACAAAAGATTCAGATATTAATGGACAAAAAATTGTTAAATGGAAGGAATTTAGATGAAATTGAAAAACAAAATAATGTCTGAATAAGATTTTTGCAAAAGCTTTTTTAAGAACAAGTTAATCCCCCGAACCAAACAACCAACCAACACCAGACTGTCTTTGGTTTACCAGTCCTTATATACAGACAGTCTGGGACAGGATTAACACTTATAAAGAACCTCTGATGTGAATCAAGTAATTTGTTTTAATACAGCTTATAATAAGGATGATAGCCAGATCTGTATCTAGGATAAAATAATCAGGACTGCTAACAGAAGGTAAGACCAGACAATTATACAGTAACATCTGATCCCAGGCAGGCAAAGCATTGTTAGCTTGGCAAGTTTTGGCAACCTTTTTAAAAAAAAAAACTTTATTGAATTTTGATAAATATGCAAGTCATGTGGTAATTGATTGTATTGATTTTATCTCTAATGACAAATCATATAAAGTACATGTACTTGTCATCAAAGGTTTTTTTGATATCCTGTCCTATACTTTATATTTCCCAAAGAAAAACTACCTGAGATATCATATTTATTAACAATTACAGAAAAAAGGAAAATCTTTTCATAGAAACTCATTAAAATACTGTCTACCCATAGTGCTCATTTGTGTAAGTTTCTGAGTACATAATCATGTCTCCTTGGATCATAATTAGTTTGCCAGTTTGATCACCTCTATTAACAAATTAACAGAACATAAAATGCTAATATTCATCCTTTGATGAAATTATGAGAACATTTCCCCCTCTTGATTGGTTACATTACCTGTAGATCTACAGCAGTTAAAAGTAGAACAGGGATGTTTAACAAATGTTTACAAGTAAAATGGGAAGCCATTGTGTTACTATCAAGGAGATGTGCGGTATAGTAAGGGTTTAGATACTGATGGATAGGAACATTAATCTATGTAATACCAAAAGTACGCATCTCATTAGACCAATCAGACTTCTCCAGGGGTCTGGTGTATCCGAGGTAACCCTACACCGAAGACAGATGGGGTTAAAACTGTGAATTGGTAAACATGGGCTTCTGGGAGTGAGAAGTTTGTGATCTACTAATGATAATTGACACCTCTGGATGGAGGTAGAGCCGACCAATTAATCCACCAGACGTTATATTTGATACCAGTAAGTTTATCCTTCAGGAGTTACCTCACAGGTTTGAAGAGTAAGGTAAAGGAACTGACATATCTCATGTTTTTAGCCAAGAAATCAGCTAAATCAGTGTAAGAAAAGTGGAGCATCATCCGTCAGGAGTACAGCTGTAGGGTTGAATACTGTTTTATAGCCGGCTAGGTACAGTGCCTAGTCAGGTCAGGGTAAGGACAGTACTTCTGAAGTCTAGCCAGGATGTATATGAACCAGTTCAGTATCTTTTCTAAGGATATAAGGATGAGCAAATATTACTTCGTTTTCTTCAAATGAATATTTACATTACAGTGGCACATAAGTCTCATTGAAACAAGTTAGAAGAATCCATTATTTGGACATATTTCTGTCGATTTTCAATGTCCAAAGGAACTTTGAGTCAGAGGAGAGTATTGCAAACATTTGAAAATTTCTCATCTGAACTGTAGATGGCACTGTGGCAGTGATGGTCACATACTGGGTGTCCATGAGGCTGTGGTCAGCGGTCATTTGTTGGTTGTGTTCGAAGGTGGTAAATGTGGTGACATTTCAAAGTGTGTTTGCCATCGTGGCAAGAGTGACCTGTAACTGGAGAGTGATCGTCGTAGAAAGAGTGACCGGGACTTGTGTCCAGAGAGTGACCATTGCTGTTAGAGTGACAAAGACTTATGTCCGGATATTGACCGTGCATTGTCTTTTACAGGTGCTTTCCTGGGTGTCAGGCTGTGGGGAGGACTTCTTCCAGCGCTACGTTCACCTCGCCGACAATCTAAAGGCCATCCGGGCCCAGCAAAAGGAGTTTGAGAAGTTCTACTACTCAGCCATGGTATGTATGTTAGCAACCTTGTTAATTCCGAACTCAATAATCAGGGGAGGGTATTCCGGTATGTCGTACAGCATTTCCAGTGTTAGTTAATCCAGACTTGTAATTGAGGAAACTCCTTCATAGGAGCCTTATGTCTATCGCGGAATTACTTTCAATTGCAAGGGATCCATATATCCATAAATACTTTTATTTTCAATTTCAATAAAAACAGATGAATAAGTGTTCTGACTAACCAAGTTACACCAGTGATCATAAAAGTGTTGTGCTATTCTGAGTTGAAATCTCGTCTGCCTGGGTTTCCTGGTGCTTGACTTGTTCAGGGTGTTCATATGATGGCAAATACAATAAGCCCTTTAGTCACAGGGACCTAAACGTACAGACACATGTAGTTGTGTGGACGGTTTGACACACAATCATGTGGCCGGCCCATACAACATCAGTCCTGTTAGCGTTCCGTCACCCAGTACTGGTGTGATCTGAGAGAACACGATAGAACTCGATCCTGACAATCCAATCCCCTCACTTATAGGATTATTAGATTTAGCACCGCACACATTTTATTTAACGCCATAGAACATGGACAGTTTTAGCAGAGCAGGTCCAATTCATTACAGATGCAGATTTGATTTGTTGGAACCTCCGCCATTTTATGTTTCGTTCGACTGTGTGGCAAGTCATAATTACAGCCTTTAACTGTCCAATACATTTTGTCAATGACAATAGAATACCGATAGAAATTTAAAGCTGCCTAGCTGTCCCATTTCTACAGTCTCATTCATGATACTATTACAAATTACATCATTGCTGTGAAGCACTGCACACCAGTAATTCTCCAATTCCAGGTCTCCGGCACGCGAAGATTCATCGGCTTTATGCTTCCTTAATTCCAATTTTCAAAATTCAATCTTTTCCGATATGGATTAAAACTTATATTAATAATGTTATATACTTATTCTTTCCAAGATTGCTCAGTGTTCCTAAGGATTCAGTTTAAGGTAGCAATTTCAGCTTTGTTTTTTAGAAAAAGTGCTTCATTGAAATAAGTTTGAAGCTGATAAGACTTTGTTAGTCCTGGTTGATTCCGTTTGTGTGTCGTGTAAGTCTATAATGTCTGTATGTATCTGAGAACAAATTTGTATCTTACGCTACGAGGGACAGAATCCGATACCTTTTGTTCAGATATTGGTAAGGTAATGTATCAAGTCATTAACTTCAGTATTAGATTTTTCAAATTCTCACAAAGTTCTTCTATTTTGTGTGTCTTTCTTCTAGATTCTTTCCAACTAGATTTGGACCTCTGGCCCAAACGTTGATCTAGTCTAACCTGGAAGTGCTAAGCCCATATATTATTCTCATGATACTTTGTATTATCTCGCCCAAACTTGTCTAAATGGCATGACCCAAATGCTAAATTGTCAGCCCTAATATCATTCTTGTAATACTCTCAAATGTAAATGTGACCAGATTTCCGACTACTGTGCCCAAATACTAAAGTGACCATACTTTGAACTGCTCAAAGGTTACTCTCCTAATGCTCTAACTACTGGGCCAAAACATTAACCTAACCTTACTTTGAGCTGTTTATCTCAAACATTAACCTAACCTTATTTTGAACTATTGGTCTCAAACATTAACCTAACCTTACTTTGAGCTGTTTATCTCAAACATTAACCTAACCTTACTTTGAACTATTGGTCTCAAACATTAACCTAACCATACTTTGAACTATTGGTCTCAAACGTTAACCTAACCATACTTTGAACTATTGGTCTCAAACATTAAACTGACCTTACTTTGAACTATTGGGCCCAAACATTAACCTAACCTTACTTTGAACTATTTGTCTTAAATGATAAACTAACCATACTTTTAATTATGGGGCTTAAACATTAAGCTAACCTACTTTGAACTATTGGTCTCAAACATTATACAAATCATACTTTCAATTACTTTGCCCAAACATTAAACTAACCATACTTTTTAGGTCACCTGAGACAAAGTCTCAAGTGACCTATTGCGATCGCCTTTTGTCCGTCGTCGTCCGTTGTCCGTCGTGCGTCCGTAAACAATTTACATTTTCGACTTCTTCTCCAAAACCCCTGAACCAATTTCAATGAAATTTTGCAGGGACCTTCCATGGACAAAGGTCAACAAAAATAGT
>NW_018408902.1:695000-764003 GCF_002113885.1 Mizuhopecten yessoensis | reverse complement strand
AAAATTTATTATGGTTTATAATGGCAAATGATACTTTGAATATTACATGTTAATAACTTGATTGGAATTATAACCTTGAATTGACAGTTTGATACTTTGAAAATTTTGAGCCAGCCCTACCCCCAAGGGCTGTAGGGTGGGGCTCAAAGGAGTCAGTGTGCTAAAATTTCTTCATTTTCCTTGTTAAGAATCAGAGGTGCTAGTTTCAAATCCTTTTCAGTCTGAAATCTGTATGCTAGATTTTGAGTAAGGTGGTTTTATTGTTTTTTGTCACTTTGAATAATATTTCTGTTTATGTTAAAAACAAAATCAACTCTCTGTATAAATATATCAGGTGACCGTTAAGGCCCATGGGCCTCTTGTTTGACTACTTGGCCCAAGTATTGGACACTACTTCAGAATGAGGTTATGTTGAATCATCCTAAATGATTTGCTATCTTTTCAAATTCCTAGAATGATTTATCTCTTCAATAGACTTTGTTCTAAACATCTTTATTGCCTTATTGTAAATATATAACTTTACCTGTATTCAGTGGTTAGACAGATTTACAATCATCATGTGAAAGAGTTCAAGGGTACTAACATTTAGGTTGTGATTCCTGAATTACTTTTTACACAAAACTCACAGACTACTGTGAATTAAATGTTGAATTGTGACAATTGTGACCATGTGTCACATTAGGGAATAAAATAATAAGTTGTGTGACTAAACAAGAGTTTCAATATATCATTAAATATCCCGGGTCGCTGGACTGACCAGATAGAAACATCACTACTGTTGAGTTTGTGTTTGTTACTGAAATATCCCAGCAATGTTTACAAAGATAGGAGTGTTATAGTATACAGATAAGATATTATATTTGTGTGGGAAGTCATTTCGGGATCAAGATGATTTTCTGCTGTTATCGGTAACCATACAGAATTCTTCCGGAGACATGTAAGACTACAGGTGTGCTGATGTGTTACACCTGTCTGTCTAGAATCTGCACAGCTTTATGGTCTGTGAAAGGGACTAGTTGGCAGTCTGTGGTTTGTTTGGTGTTTGTTCTGTGTGAACGGAATTTAGCAGGCTTACTGATACAGCTTAATGATACATCAGGTAAAAAGTAAGATCTTAGTTAATTTCATAATTATTCAAGCTAAAAGTTAATTTGTATTATTCAAAGTTAAAAATAGAACTCCAAAGTTTTAACAGAACATATCAAGCTGACAAGACATGATACATCTGGACATTGACCTTGGCATGACCTGTTGATGACCTTGACCTTATACTCCATTCTCTACAGAACATGCTTCCATTTCTAAGGAATTACAGGATTATGTGTTATTTCTGTAACTGTTGGTTCCAATAAAGACACTGACTTCAGAGCTATGACAAAGATTTACAGTAGACCTCTGACAGTTTCCACTTAATGGAATTTTGGTATCTAAATAATTTCAAATGGAATTTTGGTTTTCAAATGGAATTTTGGTTTCTAAAATATTTCAAATGGAATTTTTGTATCTCAAATAATTTCATTTGGAATATGTCGGAAGCATATTCATGTGAAGAGATTGAAAAATATTAATGTAGATATGAACGACAAAAATGTTTGTAAACGTTACGATGTTAAATAAATTGAAATTGAAATTCGATTTGATGACTATTTCAGCAAAGGGTGCAAACAGTCTGGTGCTGGTGTTTTTTACACATCTCAGAATCTACCCTAGTTATCCAGTTGTTTTTCCATGTCTTATTTTAATTCAAAACTGTTTATTCATATTTGTTTGTGGTAACTATAGAAAAGATTCAGTTGAAGAAACAGTAATCATCGCCACTTAAAAAGAAAATCACAATCTACAAGTTGACTTGTTTTTACCAAGCTCTATTAGTGCAGGTCTGATTATTGACTTTCACTGGGTACTAAGGTTGGGGTGGGAATGGAATGGTATTTCCAAACTGAAAAATATATCGGTGGGATCATCAGTCGATATCAGGGGATCAATTTTACAGGTAGTCTTTGGTCTGCCTTCTATAGGAGACTCTATTGGTCTGGAGCAATACCCGTGTAGGGTGGCTGGATTTGAACCTTTTGTTTTAAGCAATGTCTGTTAGGGTGGCTTTGCGTTGACACAGCAGTAGGCTTAAGTGTCATCTCTTCCGAGAGGTTCTCAGCTCCTTCTCAGACTGGTTACTTAATTCATTTTAAATGTGACTTCCATTTAAATTTTGTGGCAAAGGGTTAAGATATATATTTTCTGAATTGATTTTTTTATTCATTATCTGTACATTTAACAGTAAAGATAGGAAAGTTCATCAATGGCCTCAGTCGGTGATACATAATGCCCTGTTTAGAAGTCTACCAGCCCACCAGGGATCAAAAGATATAAAATGCTCTAGACATCTTTACCAGCTGGGGCTGGTGTCTCTGTGGCCTTAGCACAGTTGTGTTTTATAATGTGTATGTTTATATTGGCATGTTTCCTCGCCATCACTCAGGGGGAGGTAATCAGAGATGAGTTATGAAAAAAAGGGTTATATATGATGCCAGCCCATTGACCTCAACACAAAACCTTAAAACTAGCGATATAATAATTGTGTAGCTCTGTGGTTGTTGTTTGGACATTGGTAGTCACTAGAACATTGAGGATGGTCAAGGATAATGATGGTGCTGTATCCACATTAACATGGTCAATGTAACATACACGGCTGGAGGTGGCAACTGGCAACACATATACAGTGGTTTCTACCCAATTAGTGAATTTTATAGAACAGTTTTTGACCAGTTAAAAAAACTTTAGATAAATGGAATTCAAACTAATTAATTCTAACTGAATTAATCAGCAGTCACCAATAGTTCATTAACTGTGTGAGACAGAGAGACAGATTTGTTTGTCTCCTCAAATCTGATTTCCACACGAGGCAGGCTGTTTGATTGTCGTGGTAACAAATTAATGGCAAGAACAAAATGTTTTTCTCAATCAAACTCTTACTTGTAATGAACCATTTATGGTGACAGACGCTCCACACCAACTCAACTTTAGGTAGGTTGCTATGGAAATCAATTTGTGTTTTATGATAAAAAAATCGATATGTGGGTAAATGACCCCAGGGTCCAGTGTTAAGGAGATGGTTCGAGCTGGCTGCAATCACTGACCGTGCATTGAATGACCAATGAACACGGCCACTGATCTAGGGATGTGAAGTGACCACTGATGAGAGCTGACCATAGGCGTTGACTGGTTTCATTTTGCCTTAGTAACTGTTACGATCTCCTGACACTGTATCAGAAATAGGAGGATTTGAAGGACAATGGCTTATTTGATGTCAATTTAAGGTCTTTTATTATTCTCGGACACCGAGGATGATCTGAGGTGGCAGTGTCCTGTCACTGACAGGAATGTTGTAACAGACAGACTGACTTCGTTGTGGGTACGTATGGATGTGTGTCATTCTCCAGGAGTTCAACACATCCAAGGAAATCTGACATTGCAACATTGACAGCAGTCTGTGCTTCATCAAAGTTGACTTGTATCTTAATTGTTTTAGAACCTTGTCTGCATGTTTGACATAACCAATGCAACACATGGGTCAAGTTGTTCAAATCCAAATTTATTCAATGATCTGTTAATGAATTAATATCGTCATGTAGTATAGCATTTTCAAAATCTTTTGAAATTCAGAGTTCAAACTTAATGTATTCAGATTCAAAATGATTATCTGAACACTGGAAATGTAAAAGTTTTATCTCAAAAATCATACTTTGAAAATAATTTGTATTACATGTAACAACATTTTAGCTGTTTAGTCATTGAACAGTAGCAAGGGCTAAAGTCATACTGAGGTTTTGAGAACTGAATGACAGTAGGAGGTCATTAACACTAAAAACCTGCTGGGTTTAATTTGAACCAATGGTTACCAGATAATGCACCTACTTGTTTGTGCAGAAAATGCTCTAAATCTTTCTTAGTAACCAGCAGGGATTGGTTTAATAATTGAATCACCTTGTTTCTGACATGAGGTATGTGACCCCTCCAGCGTGTCACTTTTATTCCTCCTGTATATCCGTTAGGGCAATGGAGCTGTTAGTACAACATACACTTATCTGTGTAAGGAGGATAAAACATTGGGCATAAATGACTCATACATTTGTATAACTGTACGTCTGCAGAGAAAATATACACAGCATTGGTGTTTTAGTAAAATGATAAGTTTAGTATTTACCTAGTCATGATCTCATCGGCAGAATTGATATCCTGCTAGATTTACGGATTTATGAATTTCTGGTCTAGGCTCATCAGTTCATGACTTTGTCAACTTAACCAGAGATTTTAGCTTAAGGGTGGATACTACCTTACACTTTTTACTCGTGATTTGTGCCAGAGTTTAGGTTGTATGCTACCTTATACGTTATAACTATGTTATACGCTAAGTTTAAGTTTGTATGCTTCTTTACAAATTATAGCTGAAATTTGTTCCAGAGAGTTATGCCCCTTTAACTCACAGTTTTACCAGGACAAGTAATCTTAAACTAACATACTGGTTTGAATAAAACTTTACATACATGATCAGTATATCATGTATCGTACTTAAACCTGTGTTCTAAGTTTAGTTTCCCGTCCTTTTAAGGGATTATGCCCCTTTATATTTATCAAAAAAACTTGTCCAGACATCTTTTCCAAAAGTAAAAGAGTGATTGCAATGAATTTGTATGTACCGGTGACTCTATTTTTTCTGTACCTACGTTTCAAATTTTGTTTAGCATGCTTTGTAATACAGTGTAAATGTGATTTAACATAACACTTCAAGTGATTTATTATACCATCATGCAGTGGGGGTAGGATGTATACGTAATTGGTGGAATCAAATTGTCTATCTCGCCACAAGTTTGCCCAGACTACTTCTTTTAAAGTGTGTAATAGATTTCAGTGAAACCTTGTAAGTATGTGTGCAGTAGTTTACTATATGTAATTTATTTTTCATTGTGTATGGTGTTACTCTTTACAACTAGTGGATAGTCGTAAGGAAGAAGTTTTTAGTTTGCTTGCAGGCTATAACACTATTACTAGGTCACTTGTATACTGGGATTGCAGACTATAATACTGTTACTTGGTCACTTGTATACTGGGATTGCAGGCTATAATACTATTACTAGGTCACTTGTATACTGGGATTGCAGACTATAACACTATTACTAGGTCACTTGTATACTGGGATTGCAGTGTTAATTTCACTGTGAATTATTTGGTTTACTTACATTCGCTGTAATGGATACTCGCCTTCATTATGGAGATTGGAAGTTAAACTGCAGCAAAGAATTTCCGGTATACAGTAGTTCAATGTAACTAGTGTGTAGACCTGTATGTATGGTCAATGTATACTGTGTATGTTTTGACACAGGTCACTGTTGTCTTATTTGATGTAACAGGTCACAGGTATGGGGGTATGGTTTAATGTAAATAGGTCACTACAATGTCATTTTGTATGTTACAGACCCACATAGAGAAGGGGAATGACCTCCTGGAGGAGGCAAGCATGCTGGCCCAGTCGGGCAACTTTGACGAAGTGACAGGGTACAAGGAACTAGCCCGTACCTTAAAGAAACATCTTCAACTATTCACAGGCAGACTGGAGGAAATACGTGAACGCATCGAGTCCACTGCCAGCTGTTACCATCTCCTTGACAAGGTGAGAGTGTGTGAGGTCAGGGTGTTCACTCCTGGTCTGGGGTCATGGGTTAGGGATCAGGATGTTTACTACAAGGTTCTCCATCTCCTGGAAAAAAATGAGATGGTTCAATTCAGGGGTTATATGGTTTAGGAGTGATGGTATTCACCACCAGGTGTCACTATCTTCTGAATACCTGAACACTGTAAGTAAGTTTCAGGATATAGGGTCCTTGGCTTGTGATGAAGCCATTCTCATGCTGTGCTCAAACCAACTTTTTTGTTATTTGCTTAAATCCTGTGACACGGTGGAAATGTCAAGTGTATACTTTCAAGACAGTGACAAAATGTAAAAATTAATCAATTTATCACCTGAACAAGAAACTTGTGATTGAGAACCGAATCGGAGTGTGAGCATGCACTGGTTTCATGAATACGGGTCCTGGTTTAGGAGTCAACGGTCGTTTTCATATATCGCTGTCCAAACGGTTAGACCAGAGTTGTTCGTTTATGAAATAAAGTCGGACCCAGTATAAATCTGATGCTGCTTTCTGGCAAGCCTTTACCAAGCCTTGCAAGGCCTGCATAAACTTTTGCAGGTCCGTCAGGTTTTAAACCCAAAAATGTTACATTTAAAAACGAGCATACCAGCTAGTTGTTCTGCATAAAAGAACAGGCCCAAGGTGTCCACCAGGTGTTGTCATCTCTTAAGATGACCTCGATGGCCTGGTCAACATGAGAAGGTTCTGGTAAGGGAGTCATGGTAAAAGTGCTGATCAGTTTATTGGTTAACTAATATCTTTTGCACCTTACAATAATAAATCTTTAACAGAAAAGCACTAGCACAATCACATATTGAGCATAAATAAGGATTGTAATACCCTAAACAAATCTATTGTGACAGTCTCCATTATAGATTATCATTTAAGATGATAATCTACATAGATACAGTGTGTTAAACAAATGTATACAGTTGGGAGTGAGGGTTTTACTTTGTTGACCTTGGTATAATTTATATATATCCAATGCAGATGTGTTTTAGAATGGGCCCTTCATTACACTCTATATATGTCTGATACAGCATCTCCTTATACCAGCTGGACCTCCACGTTCAGCCAAATTAAAGTGTTCTTATTTCTGTTACCCATTCTGACATTTGACCTAAATAGATGTTATTTCTCTCACCTGTGAACACATGTTTATCGAGGTCATGACCTATTTTCAGTTAGAAATCAAACAGGTATGAGAAAAAGGTTTGTAGGTATGTTTTATATTGGTGTAATGTACACCTGTCATCTTCAGGCCAGTTTTATCCTCGTGTCTGACAGGTGAGCAACCTTGACCTTGGTCTGGGACCTGTCTTCCTGTGTTTCCTGGACAAGCTTTATTAAGTTAGATTTTCCTGAAACATAGGTTTCACCTGATGTGGGGGCTGGGTATGTCTGACAAGCTACTAATGAGACTTACAGGGCCTTCTGGTCCACGTAATTACACACACGTGTAGCTGGTGCTCCATCCACATTTGGCCTTGCCATGGAATATACTCGTCAGGGAATCCTCCAGTGCAGAATATTAATCCTATTATCGACAGGTTATCATGAGGTATGGGCCACTGAAAATCAAATATTCCTATTGAGGAAATTCATATATGCTGTGTGTGAATTTTTTTCAATTTTTATTTGATGAATTTTTCAGAAGAATTTGATACATTAAACATAAAATTTAATTACATGTACTTGGCTTTCGAAGAAGGCTTTGATTGAATTATGTATCTTCAATGTTTTTTTCTGTTATCATCAATCTAGAAGATATTGGCATTCTTCGAGGTAATGATCTGGGTATTTATATAAAATTTGGAAAGAATTATTGACCTGGGGAATTATTAGTGTTCCAGTAAATCATCTTTCTGAGAGACGGTGTGTTTGAAGATTCGTATGGTTATGGAGTTCTGTTTTACGCCAGGAAATATGCCATTGATTGTGATTACCAGTACTGGCAATAGAAATACAATGGATTGGATAGCTCTCCAGCTTTCCTGCTGTTTTTATTAATTCTTAGCGTTAATAATTGTCGCATGGTATTCCGATTTAATGTCGGGTTATGGTGATTGTTTCTAGTGCATTACAGGATGAAGTGGGAACACAAGATGTATTAGCTAGCATTTTAAGCATTGATCAGTTTTATGTACTTTAATTTCGAACAGAGCATCTAGTATTCCTGAGTGCACAAGTTTTATATTACGTGAACACATTCTACAATCACTCCTGTATATGTGTTTCTAATACAGATATACTGTAACATAAAGATGTTTCTTCGTTAGTTCAGATTTAAAGTGCTCTGACTGTAATTTGTATTTCACATACAGACATACAAATGATTAATAGACATAAATGTACTTTACACAATATCCAATTTTGTGTTTGAGTTATTTCCCTTGCTTAAAAATATGGGTGTTTCAACAAATTCCAAATAACTTGAGCCATATATTAATTTTTGAATTTATCATTGAATTATTTACTTAGCTCAGGTCAACATTTTGCAGTTGTCAAAGTGTAAAAATTCTTTAGAAATGAAATGCTGGTTCCCATTAAGGTACCATATAGCCTAAAGTATTAGTGACAGCGGATGAGCAGCATTTCTACCAGGAATCGCCCAAACGTTAACATTCGCCATACTGTTATTTCAGTAAGGTCCTTACCACCAGGAATCACCCCAACATTTACATTGCAACATACCATTATTTCAATAAGATCCTGTCTTAAGGTCCAACACAGATAAGCTCCCGACATATGTCTACTAGCACTCTGTCAAACACTAATGGTGTCGGAGCCAGCACTACTTTGCTTTACTCTACTGGAATGGTTTCTTGTGACAAACATGCTCAAGTCACGCTGTCTCCGTGACAGTGTATGTAATAAAAAAGCCAAAGAGAATTACTCCAAAAATACTAGATATATATGTGTCTAGTTGTGAAGGAAAAATAATGTGGGTAATAATTTAATCTTTAAAAAAATATTTGAAACAGAAATGAAGAAAAAAGTGGCGTCTTTTTTCAGCCGAGTGTGCCAAATATAGTCTAGAATTTGTTTCCATGTCCCATCAGACAGCAGGAAGATGGCTGTAAATGAATTATAGGGCACAAACAGAATCTGAGGTAGAGAAGTCTGGCTGTATATAGACAGGTTTCCATTAGCCGTGGTAAAGTGATCAAGGAGGGACCTGGGTTTTTTATGCTAAGAGCATGGAGATCATTAATAAAGATTTGGAAGTGCTTACAGAGGTGTAGAATGACATTAACACTAGCAGTGAAAAGGTTGGAAGCCAGGTTCTAATTTAGAATGACATTTATAATAAAGGTGAAGATTTGGAAAGTCATCTTGTAGGCAGCATTTGGAAACAGCTTGTAGCAAAGAATCTTGGAGTTCAGTAATGTATGTCCCTGGAAACTACACCAAATTTGGAAGAAGTAAAAATAGTCATTAGGGTTTGAACCTGTGCTGACAATATTTGGATTTAGCATCCACAATGTTAACACTGGGGCTGGAGGCTGATCCTATTCCACAATGTTAACAGTGGGGCTGCAGGCTGATCCTATTCCACAATGTTAACACTGGGGCTGCAGGCCGATCCTATTCCACAATGTTAACACTGGGGCCGCAGGCTGATCATATTCAACATACAGATCCTGGTCTCTTACAGTGCTGACACAATCACAACATACTGTGTTCTCCTTGACTTATAAGATGCTAATATTATCTTTCCAGCATCTGGCCAATGCTTTAGGTCAGATGTCATGATGCTTTGTGTGTGGATGTGACATTTCGGTGAGATGTCACTTAAGGGGAGAGGCTCCGGGCATTACTGTTAGATTTATTTTATGTACAAAATTCAGCATCTGTAGAAACTGTGTAAGCAATGGTTCAGCATCCAATTTTAGTTTCAGCAAATTTTCAGCAACAGTTCAGCAAATCCTCAGCAAAATTCAGCAAAATTCAGCAATTTTTTTTCATGAGGGAAGATAGTGATTAAAGGTTACAGACCTTTTTTGGGGAGTTGGATTATTTTGTTAGCATTTCCAGTCATATTACTGAAACCATACTCGCCAACTTTTTAAAATTTCCATGGGGGAGATTCTGCACGCTCAAAAATTAAACACAAATAAAATGTGTGTAACATAGAGACAAAATAACCCTTTAAAATGGCATATTATAAGTTGTTCTTTGCAATGAAATAATTAGATCTTAGAATATAAGAACAGTTAAGCAAATTCACTGGTTGAAAATACTAAATTTAAGGGTCCAAAACAAGGAGTCTCCTTCCTAAATAGGGAGGGTTGGCAAGTATGTGAAACGTATTACCACAATGTTTTACAGAAGGCATTGGATAATCTCACTGGGGAGATTCTGCACGCTCAAAAATTAAACACAAACTCCCCAGAGACAAAATAACCCTTTAAAATGGCATATTATAAGTTGTTCTTTGCGATGAAATAATTAGATCTTAGAATATAAGAACAGTTAAGCAAATTCACTGGTTGAAAATACTAAATTTAAGGGTCCAAAACCAGGAGTCTCCTTCCTAAATAGGGAGGGTTGGCAAGTATGTGAAACGTATTACCACAATGTTTTACAGAAGGCATTGGATAATCTCACTGCTGTTTAATCTACAGAACCATGCAGGGTTAAGACCCCTGTAGCCAGATGTTTGGTGTGAAAAAGGAAATTAGGATGAATATATTTCTTTCTTATTAGCTCTTTGCTTTAGTAAATAGGCAAACCACTCCAAGTGAGAAAATGTCTAAAAAAAATAGAAATTTTCTTTTTTGGAGATTCATCACATAAGTTTGGAACTCTCCAACTTAAGGTGGCCCTTGAGATTTGTCATCACCTGTAGATACATTAGCTCTTGCTAATCAATCAATTTTCAAATTAGAAGTATTTCATTGTTAATACATTAGTTCATTTATAATACATGAAATAATTAAGGATCAGACAGGTCATTCAGTAGCTAAATAGGAGAATAGATATTTTGATTTTACCTTTTTTTTATGGCTGCATATTCTTGATGATTTTACAGACTACAGATTTATATAACTTACATAGTTATAAGAAGTTTAAGGTAATGTTTATCTCAGAAATTAGGGGAAATCTTCCAAAAGACTAAAATAAAATACATCATAAAATTTTCTCTTTAATTTGAAGAGAATGATTTTACCGTGAAGTTACTCCACAAAGTGAATTGCACCTGAAAAATGTTTTGAATAGAAATTGGAGGCTCATTAAAACTTCACTGATACGTAAAATATCAAGTTTGTTTCCTCCATGGTTTTGTAATCAGTGTGATAAAATTTGTAGCAGAAGGATTTGATAAAAAAAAAGGTCAAGTGCGGAGGTCAAGATCACTTAACATAGACTCGCGTCTTTAAACGCTGCTACTGTTTTGAGGAGAAATAATTGAGAAGATATTGTGTGTTCGGGGGATGTTTCCCAGACGGCCATTGTGCCTGTATATTTTGAAGGAAAGATGGTATCATAGCCGGGAGGTTTTTAATGTGGAGAGATTGTTCAATACATCGCCTGACAGTGAGATCTACATCGGAGAAAGAAATCCAGATGTCTGTGAAGGTTCAATACATCGCCTCAGACAGATCAACATCTGAGGAGATCCTGCTTGATTAGCGCCTTTGTTCCATTCTGATTCTGTCAAGGTGAAGATCAAAATTTACCTGGGCTTAGTAGTTGTAGGCCTGAGCAGCCCTGTGATTTGTTTCAATTCACATACATATTGTATCAATGTTCACACTTCTTTCTTATTTTTGAATTGATTGATAATTTTCCCTTTTGTCGGATTGTGAAAATTTAATCACAAATATGTTAGCTTTTTGACTTCTGTTTCTGTATTTATCAAACCAAAATTAATTTTGATTGAAGTAAGTTAAGTTGATCAGAAATTGAACGGCTGGTCCGAGGTAATATCTAATGGAATTTTAATTTGGCTTTGTATCTCTGAGAGAATGCTTAATGATTCAACAGCCATGAGGATTAGCCTGTTTCCTGCGTTTTCAGGAATTATCGGGCTGGTATAGGTTTTGTTGTGGTGATTGACGATTGCCTGCAATGGTCTAGTGCAGGCGTTGGCTGCTCCTCCAGGCCTTGGAAACAGTTGGGGCTCAGCCTTGTCGCAGGCACCGCTCACATCGCAGTGCTGAGGAGCTTTGTCATTGCTTATAGACTTATAGCTTGTTGGAAACAATTTACTGATAAATATTGGAACATCATGTGCCATAGAACATTTGTATTTAAGACACACAGAAACAGTGAAGTCATTTAGAAACATTTCAATGGAAACTGTGGACTTTTTTTTGCCAAAGGAACATCTGTGTAAAATTAAAAAGGAAAAATGCCATATGTGTACTGTTGATGGTTTTGATGGAGATAATTCTATCATAAAAAAAGTCAAAGATATGGTTGTGGTTTGTTGGAAATAATTCCAGATTGAATGACGGAATTTAGTTTACCAATCGAATCTAATTGTTACGAAAAAAAGTACGGATATTATTGTGGTATTATTGGAAATTATTCAATGGTTATCTGCAGAACTAATTTACCAAAGGAAAATTTTCAAAACCAAAATATGGCTGTGATATTGTTGGAAAGAATTCCGTGATAGAAGGTGGTATTGCCATAACAACAGTGGTGTGTAGGTAACAAAGGAAGCAGACATGGTGGTGGTGTTGTTTGTCTTCCTGCTGCTACTGATGCTGTCCGTCATGGTCATCCTTACCTTGACCAAAGTGATGATGACCAAAATGTCGCTCCCATTCTTCACACGTCCGCCAAAGAAAAAGGAGATAAGTGTCTTGTGTTGTCCTGTGAAGATGTGTCTTTATGTTATTAGTACGATTTGTACATGTTTCGTTGTTTTATGAATATGATGTACACATGTCAATATATTATAACTACGACTTGTACACGTGTCTTTACGTAATAATGAGGACTTGAACATATGTCTTAATGAAAAATTAAGACTTTTACATGTCTTTATGTTATATAGGTAAGACTAACTTGTATGGGTAACTTTATGTTATAAGTAAGACTTGTACATGTTTCGTTGTGTTATAAATATGATGTACACATGTAAATATATTATAATTACGACTTGTACCGTTTCTAAATGAAATAACTAAGACTTTTACCTGTCTTTATGTTATATAGGTAAGACTAGCTTGTATGGGTAACTTTATGTTATAATTACGACTTGTACCGTTTCTAAATGAAATAACTAAGACTTTTACATATCAATAAGACTTGTGCATGTGTCTTAGTAAGACTTGTGCATGTGTCTTAGTAAGACTTGTGCATGTGTCTTAGTAAGACTTGTACACGTGTCTTTTCATCATAACAACAACTTCTACATAAGTCTTCATGCTATAAGTATTACTTAAACATGTTGTTTTTTGTTATAAGTAAGAGAACTTGTGTCATTTATTGTAAACACCACATGAACACGTGCCGTTTTGTTAAGTGTGACTCCTTTTATGGTTGTGTATTAATTAGATAGGTATTCAATAGAGCCTTAAGATAGCTACATGGTTTCCTTGCATAATTTCGCATTGTTTCTTCAATTAGTGTAGGGGCTATTTTCGTGTGGACAATCTCGAAGGAGACGTGTGACAATGTCATCTTGTGGTTAGTGTTTGACCACAGAGGAGTTATAAGTATACTGTAAGGGACAAAGAACAGTAAACAGCGCGTGCTGATGAGAGAGCAAGCATCCGTCTTGGTCTGTATATGGAAGAGAGGCTCTGTAAATTACGTAGTTTGTAAATCTTTAACATTGAACCTTTGTAACACCAAACAAGGCTGTCTGTCTGTCCGAGTGAGAGACCGCAGAGGCTGGTATAGTAGATATGTTTTGTGTCGATTGAGTGTAGTAGGCACTTCCTGTTGTGGTAGGGTTGGTACTTGTCCTGTCCCTTTAATGAAGGTCTGTGTAACAGGAGTTAGTTAGGGCGGTATCGCCCTTCATAATTATTCTCTGGAACACCGTACTGCTGCAAGCTCGTAAGTGTTGTAGATGGATCAACATTGTTTTAATTTTGTTTTATTAAGTTTTCTTTTTTCAGTTTTGAATGCAAATAGAGATCTCATATTCAAAGATTTTACGGTTAAATGTTAACTATGGAAAGTGGCGTAATGATTTTTTTAAATCATTTCTGTATAGAGTAAAATGGCGTAATGATCTTAAGTTATTTTGAATCTTAGTTAAAAGAGCATTGGTGATTCATATTTTTTGAAAACAATTTTCTAAAAATATTCTCAATATTTAAAATTCTAAAGCTGTCAGTGTATCGCTTTTGCTGTCAGCGTATCACTTTCATAGTTATAATGACAGAAGTGTGGAAGCTGGCTGTTTTTTGAGACATTTATGATGTTGGTTGCTTTTTTCATTGATCTGTCTGGGGGATATTGGTCAGATGTAAGATGTTTAAGCAGGTTTACTTTTCTCTCTAACATCGGTGTCATTCCTCACAGCACGTTTGCAGACAGATTGCCTGATATCACACCACAGGTCTGTCTGCTTATTTGTATCAATATAGTTCTAAAACCTCTTGTCTGGCTGGTATATCAACATCGACTATTTGATTCCTTGAGGAGCTAATATCATTCCTTGAAGTTTGATATCGTTACATGAGAATTGATATTAAGATAGTGTTGTTATGTAAAGGTTTATACAAGAATGTTGATATCTCTGTCACACCGTCAGAACCTAACTTTGTCCGATATCTATCTTGTATACTCTTGTCAACTACAATTACCAAAGAGCCTAACTTTGTCCGATATCTATCTTGTATACTCTTGTCAACTACAATTACCAAATTTTGTGCATAAGTACCTCAAGTGATGGTGGTGTTTTAAATACTGCGGGAAGATATCATAGCTCCTTATATACAGAGTTATGGCCCTTTGTTGTTTGCTTTTCATACCAAAGTCTGTTTGGAGGCGGGAGAATATTGATTTCTTGTAAAACTTTGCCCAGGAGGGTTGATCTTGTTATATGAGAATTTTATTTCCGTGAGATTACACAAATAATGGGTTGAAATAGGAGTATGATATTTGTCAATGTGTGCTCATTTTTCACTTGTTTTTCAAAATATAACCCTTTGGGGTTTTGAGCTGCATTGGTTTATAGCAGTATAACTGTTAATCAAACGATACAGCACAAGAATGGGTTTGAGATCACACATTGTACCTGTACATCTGTAGTGGGATTTGTTAAAATTGACATTACACGCTATAAGGAACACTGCTTAAAATTCTCTTGTATCATGAACCTCCAATGGCGAATATATTGTGTTTGAAATGTTTTTTAAATTTGTTTCTCCAACCCAAAAGAAATTTTATAAATCATTATTGGATTCTTTTCCATTACAATTTCCTTCGCCTGTGTATGCCGAGACCTATTACCCAGGTATGGTATGGCCTGGTCTGACTAGACATCAACTACATTTTATCTGAACCTTTGTATTCACCAAACTTGCTATACTTATGGATCAAAGGACGGTGTCACATACTCAGGTATCATGGGAAAGAGTCACATACTCAGGTAGCATGGGACAGTGTCACAGACTCAGGTATCATGGTACGGTGTCACATACTCAGGGAGCATGGGACAGTGTCACAGACTCAGGTATCATGGTACGGTGTCACATACTCAGTTATCATGGGACAGTGTAACATACTCAGGGATCAAATGATGGTGTCACATACTCAGTTATCATGGGACAGTGGCAGATACTCAGGTATCATTGGACTGTGTCACATACTCAGGGATCATGGGACGGTGTCACATCCTCAGTTATCAGGGGACAGTGTCACATACTTAGGTATCAAAGGATGGTGACACATACTCAGGTTTCAAAGGGTCAGGTCACATACTCAGGTGTCAAAGGATGGTGTCACATACTCAGGTATCAAAGGACAGTGTAACATACTCAGGTATCATGGGACAGTGTAACATACTCAGGTATCATGGGACTGTGTCACATACTCAGGTATCATGGGACAGTGTCACATACTCAGGTATCATGGGACAGTGTCACATACTCAGGTATCATGGGATGGTGTCACATACTCAGGTATCATGGGACAGTGTCACATACTCAGGTATCAAAGGATGGTTTCACATACTCAGGTATCAAAGGATGGTGTCACATACTCAGGTATCATGGGACAGTGTCACATACTCAGGTATCATGGGACAGTGTCACATACTCAGGTATCAAAGGATGGTGTCACATACTCAGGTATCATGGGACAGTGTCACATACTCAGGTATCAAAGGACGGTGTCACATACTCAGGTATCAAAGGATGGTGTCACATACTCAGGTATCATGGGACAGTGTCACATACTCAGGTATCAAAGGACGGTGTCACATACTCAGGTATCAAGGGACGGTGTCACATACTCAGGTATCAAAGGACGGTGTCACATACTCAGGTATCAAGGGACGTTGTCACATACTCAGGTATCAAAGGACAGTGTCACATACTCAGGTGTCAAGGGACGTTGTCACATACTCAGGTATCAAAGGATGGTGTCACATACTCAGGTATCATGGGACAGTGTCACATACTCAGGTATCAAAGGACGGTGTCACATACTCAGGTATCAAGGGACGTTGTCACATACTAAGGTATCATGGGACAGTGTCACATACTCAGGTGTCAAGGGACGTTGTCACATACTCAGGTATCAAGGGACGGTGTCACATACTCAGGTATCAAGGGACGTTGTCACATACTCAGGTATCAAGGGACGTTGTCACATACTAAGGTATCATGGGACAGTGTCACATACTCAGGTATCATGCCCTACGGTCAAAATTTAGTGTCACCCCAAACATGGTTAGACTGCATCATAATGAACCCTGATGTAAAGGAACCCTGAGATAAGGGATGTATAGGTTGTAAATGAGGGTTAGTTTGTTAAGGAACCCTAAGATAAGGGATGTATAGGTTGTAAATGAGGGTTAGTTTGTTAAGGAACCCTAAGATATTTAAGGGATGTATAGGTTGTAAAGGAAGGTTTAGTTTGTTAAGGAACCCTAAGATAAGGGATGTTTAGGTTGTAAAGGAAGGTTTAGTTGAAGAACCGATTCTTTACACTGTCTTCACTGTTTGGATTTACAAAGTAAAAACCATTAGATGGGAAAAAAAAATTCTTAAAAAATATATTACTATGTGTTTGAATTGTTTGTAGTGTGATGAACACTAATATCAGATGTTGGGTATGAGTTTTGGTTTAAATGCAGCATCTTCAGATTTTCTGTCTGCTTAGATTTAAGGTACCAAAGTAATAAAATATCAAATTTTGAAGATATTGATAAAGTGTATTGAAAAAGAAGAGATAAAAATAGATAGTTTGTTTCTAGCAGAAATATAGTAAATGCTATGTTTTTGTGTTTGCAGATGAATGAATTGCCCTATTGATGATGAGGTAAATATTGATGTTATGTTTTTGTGTTTGCAGACGTATGAATGGGCTCTAGACGCCATGAAGTACGTGGCAAGTATGAAGATGGAGCACTGCAGCACTATTGAGGGTCTGGACAAGTTGCTGCGAAGCCTCCAAGTCTACCTTCGCGACCATCCAATGATGAAGGAGGAGACATTCATCAGCATGATGGACCTCGCAAAGAAACTCCGCAACGAGAAGTTGATGGAGCAGTGTCGGGTGGCCAGGGCTCGTTGTGAAGAGACACACAGTCTTTTGACTGCCCGACAGTCCACCCTTCGAGAAGCCAAAGACAGAATGGTGCTAGAAACCAAGACCTCTCCGTCAAAGACTGACCAGCGGCGGAGTGGTCAGTTTAGTGTTATTAGCTCGCCTGAGTTAAGGCACCCAAGTGTAAACAATGACAATGCCGTGTGGCAACCTTGTTCAGCTAGTACGCCATCATCAGGCTCGGAACGTACTCCGTCCTTCTGTGGCAGTGGTACAAGCCCTATCCTGCCACCAACGAACCTGACACCTCAGGACATGGTGTTCCTTGGGGAGAGCGACTCCTCCTTCATAACAGAGGACATGTCCGACAGGGTGGTCACCTCTATACCAAAGATATTAAATAACTCGACCATGCGGTCGTCACGGGAGGACCTGACAAGTCCCAGTGACACCTCGTCCCAGAGGAGCATACGGAGTGCCCCCACCCCTCAGGATTCTCGTGGTGGGGAAGAGGGACCAGGTAGTGCCCTCACCTCTCACAACAGACCCCTTAAGAAAGTTCTGCGGAGAACCTCCACTGCACCTCCATTTACAGGTGGAGCAATTATTGAGGAGGAGGACCCAAAGCCACGCCGGACAGACAGACAACCAGGTAGACAGGACGACAGCCGAACAGTCAGTATGATTACCAGTAGTACAGACAGTCTGTCCAGTATGCCTGAGGAAGAGCCAGAGAACGGAGAGGTCTTGGTCCCTTCTTCAAAGAGTTTTACTCCAGTCCCGGTAAACACTCACCTCAATTCACAAAATGGAAGCATTCCGACGGGATCTCTGGCAGATCTAAAACTCTCCGGCACAGAGAAAATAAAACGGTAAGCCAAAGCTTATTTCCGAGTACCATAAATTTAATCTGGTCTGATGAAATCATTCCATAATCATTGTAATGAATTGGATGAATTCAAATTTTGTGATTTAATGTTTTATTTACTCGATAGAAAACAAACTCAAGGGAGGAAAAGTCTCTGTGAAGTTACCTGTACAACTGTAATAACCGTATAGATATAATGTTTTGTCCCTTAGTTGTCCAAATCAACATGTGACTTCTTTCTAACCAATCAGAACACTGGCCCATGTGATGCGCGAGATGGTACAAACGGAGCGTGATTACGTCTGCTCGCTCCAATTCATCATTGAACAATATGTCCCAGAGCTGGAACGGGATGATGTACCGCAGGCCCTTAGAGGCAAGAGAAATGTGATCTTCGGAAATCTGGAAAAAATCTACCATTTCCATCATCAGATGTTCCTCCGGGAAGTTGAGCTCTGCGCAAACAACCCATTCCAGATAGCACAGTACTTCATCATGCATGTAAGTGCCCATTTAATACCTATGATGAAAAATTAAAAATGATCCCTATAAAATGGTGATGTGAGAATTATGAAACCCTGTTGAAAAGCATGCAATAAGAGTTATTATTTTTCTCATTGTCTTCTCATGTTATCAAACTTGTGACTGTTATCTAAATGGCAATACACTGGTTTTGTGATCTTTCCGTTAGGAGAAATCGGATTGTATTGTACCTGTATATTGATTTGTGTGGTTGAGGAGATTGTGTGATATATCTACCTTGTATTGTAGGCCAGTCAGTTCTACCTGTATGCTATCTATAACAAGAACAAACCGAAGTCAGACAGCCTGATGGCAGAATATGGGAAATATTTCTTCAGGGTAAGTCTGAAATTAATCATCCTTCTGTAATCCTATACTCACTAGTGGCAAAGAGTCGTAGGTAGTAATATACTGTGGTTGTGTAAGCATTATCATACCAATTGTAGGAAAGAAGTTTGATCGATGGAAACTGCTAATGAATATCTATATTTAATGACTTCATCTTGTTTATGGCCACCCACTATCTATAATGTGTCTGCCTTTTACATGTACACACTATAAAAAATATACAATGTAATATTTGTCTTTAACTGCCCACTGACCTTGTATTTGACCTTTTACACACAGGAAAAACAGTTACAGCTGGGAGATAAGATGGACCTGTCATCCTACCTTCTCAAGCCCGTACAGAGGATGGGCAAGTACGCCCTCCTCATAAAACAGATAATGAAGGCCTGTCCCAACACAGAACAGGAGTACCAGGACCTCAAGGTCAGTTCAGAGGTCAAAGTCAGATGTCAAGATCAGAAAGTGTTTTCGTTGTGAGAATAGAGGTGAAGGTTAAAGGGGAAGCATGAACTCTCCATCTAATGTAAAATTGATTTGAGAGTAAATAAGGAGTGTTCATTACACCATTGAAACACAAAAAAAGTCAAGGGTAATAACCAATAATACAGGATTATACTATTATTGGATTCTTCGAATCAGATGAGTGCAATTGACTACAAACATTAATGTTTAATCTCTTTACACATAACATCTGTGTTTAGGCTGCGGAGGAGATGGTGAAGTTCCAGCTCCGTCATGGTAATGACCTATTGGCTATGGATTCACTGCGGGACTGTGATGTGAATTTTCAAGAGCAAGGCCGTCTGTTGAGACAAGAAGAATTTCTTGTGTGGCAGGGGAGACGGAAATCCATGCGGCATGTCTTTCTGTTTGAGGACTTAATCCTGTTCAGCAAAACACAGAGAGGACGTAATGGAAGTCCTGATACATACAATTACAAGTTCAGCTTCAAGGTACGGAGAAGTCTGGGTCCATCAGGATCATATGTTAACATATATTGTAGATATATTTATAAATAATGCAACACCTAGATCTTTGAAACAGCTCAATTTACATGTCAGGCAAAACCTTTGGTAACATCTTATCCATAACTTACCTAACATTTCGGTGAGATATTATATAAAACTGGAGTTTGTTGTTGCCATTAATAGACTTTGATTGACCACTTATCATTCCCATTACAGATGGCAGATGTTGGATTGACAGAGGCGTACGAGGGCAGTGGGTACAAGTTTGAGATATGGTTCCGAAGACGTTCCCTGGGAGACAACTACATCTTACAGGCACCTAGCTCTGATGTACGTCACCAGTGGACCAAGGAAATATCCCACGTCCTGTGGAACCAGGCACTTAAAAATAGGGGTAGGTAACAAATTGTCAGAGGTAACTGTGGACTTTCCTTACAAACTGCTAATGGATAGAGATCCCTTGCTGACCTGTCAGTGCTCTAGTTTCATTGGTCAATCTTCTAATTATAACAATGCTTTGTGATGTCCCCTTCTCACCCTAATTAGTTGATTTTCAAATTGCATAAAGGCACGAAATTAACCAAGCATCTTTTACAATTTGAAAAAGATATCGATCGTCAGGCCTAATAGGCAAGTTAATTTTTAACCAACTCTAGTTAGATAAACATTATACCCAACCATCATCAGGGAAGCTCTACATGATACAGCCTGTGATTTAACAATGTACTGTGCTGGTATTTTAATGGCAAATTGTACACATTACCTGTGCTTTAGTAGTTAGTACACTGTATCCTTGTTAATTTTAAGAGCTTAAACAGTATTTTATTCAATAAACCAAGACAGTTAAAACATACAATTTGGGAGGGATGAAATCCTCTAAACTCCATGTTTTAATGTCCCCTCAGAGCACCACATGACGGAGATGTTGTCAATGGGAGTTGGGAACAAGCCATGCCTTGACATCAAACCCAGTGCTAACAACATTCAGGATAGACTCCTTAACTATGCTGTGGGTAACAGGGGAGGTAAGTCAGTGTGTCATAATCAACTCCAAAATATATATAATAGGGATATTCTTCTGTCTTACAGTTGTTGGAGTGGTTAATGCACCTTAGCTTTTTGCTGTTTAAGCAAAGTTTCAAAGTTAATTCTTCCCAAAAATTAGTTTGTATCTGTTGAGGACATAGTTTTGTAACCTTTTATGCGTTTTGGAAACCAAGATTGTTTTGAATGTATTGCATCTTGCAAATCTGAAAATGATAATAATACTGATCTTCAGTTCATTGGCAATGACAATTATCATTTTTTGAATTTATTTGTCTGTGGCTTGTTATGGAGGCGAGGTTCCTCAGTGGTTTTTACTGATACGCTGTAATTATTTTTCTTTTTAAATATATCACAGGATTGGGAATTGACAGGAGAAAACTTGCAAAATAGCCTAATCAACTTGTTGACTTATTGTTTACTTATTTCTATATTGCAGCTCGTACAAGAAACTCTGTGGCAGTGACATCATTTGAACACCTTCGCCAGGGAAACAAGCGTCCCCATTCCATCATCTCCGTCAGTAGTACCTCGTCTTCCAGTAGTAGTCACTCTGGCATGCTCAGCATCCTCGGCCCAAACTACGATATGGCTGACAGTCCGCGTAGTCGTCAGTCCATCGCATGTATGTCTAATGGTGAGTATCAGCGATCTCAGTCTTCTGTCATGGAATCTGACAATTGGTCAAAAGTAGTGACCTTGACCCTATGTTCTTTGGCTTGTTAGCTTGACAACGTACCAAAGCTTCTGTTTTTAATTAATTTCAAAACTGCTGCAATACTTGATTATTTTAATATAAAGATTTTTGTTTTTGGAGTGTGTTTTCAAATCATTTTTAATGCTTTTGGGAAATATGGTGACTTAAAGTTTGCTATAATAATAACGATGTTTGATATTTTAGATTTAGAACCAAAAAATCAATGTTACAAAGAAGGATGAATTTCTCACAAAATCCAAGTGTTGTGATGTGCTCTATCATTGATTACAGAGAGTGGAATAGGTACGGACCTGTCAGGGTCGGAGAATGATCGTCAGGGTAGCCTGGAAATTTCAAGGCGCGGACCAAACAGCAGACATTACATCAACCATCCACAAGCCAAACTGATTCTGTCCAACACCAGTAGTAACGAACCTGTCAGTACGGACGTATGTATTACTCACTTATCACCCATTTCTTTAGATTTATTTCCCTTATTAGAAAGATTTTTTTTTTTAATTTTCAATTAAACAAAGAAATCTTGTTCAATTTCATGCAGTACTTGTACATTTTTAAACCTTTTGCGGTAATGTACGTATACTGTGAAATTTTCACTGCAGTTTAAGTTTTGCCTTTTTCTCCCTCAAGTTTTGCCTTTTTCTCCCTCCGTTATACAAAATCAACACATGTATCTCACCAGTGAAAGCGCAAAGTTTCCCAGTATATTTAAGTTAATATCTTGTTAAATTAATTAAAAGGTTGAAGTTACCAAAGTATTTAGTGATTTTCAAATTGATAACCTATTGAACTGATCTTAATTAAGTCACCATCATTCAACTTGTTACCTGTGCAAATTACATAGGTGCACAAACTACACAGGTTTTTTATGGTAACAGTATTTACTGTCAATGTTACAGGTATGACACTAGCTGAAGGACTTTACTGTTCACTAACTACCTGGTAGTCTTTCAATGTGAGCTGGATCAAAGTCATTCACAAGAAAACAAGACACTGCCCTTCAGCACCTGCTGTGATCAGACTTCGCTACCAGCTGAGATCAATGGAATCTGATTTGACATCAACAGTGGTCAGAATTCAGGAGCTGAATTAATGTAAACAGACAATAAAAGTCTGTTACATTAACCCTGGAAAAGAAAGTGGTCTGAAGTCAAGAGGTTATCGCTCAATTTTCCAATAATTGGATCATGAAATTACACCTCTTCACAAGACTTAACCTCCTGTGGCCACAGAGGTCAGAGGCCAATACACATGTGCAGACATACCCAAAGGACCACACTTATCTTGTGTAGAATGGGGTTTAGGCCTCAGAGGGGAGGCAACTCCTATGTCAAGAGATTCAACTGGACAAATAGATCTGATAATATATTTATTGTTCAACAGATATCTTTATTACTGATCAACTTGGTAAGGTTATTCTTTCTCCAGTTGTGTAACACACAATGAAAAATGATTAAATTGTCTTGTGTGGGACCAGTGTTTTTTTTTTACCAAAGGCACAGAAAAATTACTGCAAAATTATCTGCAACCGATATCTATATGTGAATACTTTACTTATTTTTCGATGATGTCAATATGAAGTGGTTATGGAAAACTAATAGATTACCTCCCTTGGTAAGATGCCTTCCCCCTAGGCATTACTAGCACTTAATCAACTGAATGAAATAAAGTAGCCACGACATCTAGAGTAGATAGTAAGTAATTACACGAGTGTTGGTTCTGATGAATAAATAAAATCTTTGCAAGATTGGGTCATTTACTAATTAATTCAATAAATTATGTGTTTAATCCATCTGGATATGATATGTGATTAATTAAAATAGATCATTGAAGAACTGAATCAAAGGGAGGTAATCGAAAAGAGTTTCCACCATGTCACACCTCCATATTGATTTACATAACTTGTCTGTGAGGCAGTATGTAACTTTCGATAAGTTAGATTCACAAAGATATGAGGTTGAGCAACTTGTGATGTAAGAATTTTCACACATCACCTGGAGTAAGATGACTGATTACATCTACCTTCTAATTCCTTCTGGAGAAAACCTGTACAGCCAAGTTCCTATCTGTAGAAGGAATTGTCTGGAGGTAGGTTTGGTCACACAAACAATTGATAACGAGTTTATCAGGTATTTTTTTTAAATGTTGATGCTTGATCAGCACCTACAAAAATCATGTTTAGTCATTATGTTTTTGTATCTTATTTATTTCCATCTCATTTTTTTTTTTAAATATTGTCACAACATGTACAGCAATGTCATTTCATTTCTATGTGCTGTCATTGTATATGAACACATGAAAACTCCGATCATTCCCCATCACACGTCTAATAAACGACCAGATATACCAAAGACTTTTATTACACTAGGTTCACATTGTTATGTATTTCAATCACACTCAGAAACCACAATGCCATTGAGTAGACAAGATGAATTTCTTTTCGTATCAATTAGATTTTTAATGTAAGGGTCATATCTTCTGAGATTGTAAATGGTCAACTAAAAAAAGAAATTGTTTATAGTTTTGGTTCTTATAATTGTTAACTACCTACCAGTCCCCAGGATCATGAAACAGTCTAACTTTGAAGCCAACATTTCATTGGTCAGTAACAATACATCCATATACATGTCTATATATAATTCAACTATGCTACAATACTGGATAATTAAGTGATCCTGGGGCCAGTCTGCCAAGTCTTACCAAGGTAACATACAGGATATACCGATAAACATTATGTACCAGTGTCTATTTTCACAGGTCTGAATTTTTATGCTTCTACTGAAATGGACAAATTTCCCAAATATATCTATCAATATTTCAAAAAGTAAATACTTGATGCTGCTTTGGTGACAGTGCATGCATTTCTTTTATTTTTTTGTGTAATTTAATCTTTGCAGAAAAAATGATTACCATGAATGTTAGGAAAATAAGATCTACATGAAAATCCAGACATTTACAGTAAATGTTTGTGTTGATCTGAACTTGTGTAACTGTATGGAGGAATTTCATGTTTGACATCAACATTGTTAAATGAATTTTTTTGAAATCTTTCTTCAAAAGCTCTGTATGTTAGGTTTAATTTTGAGTACAAGTGTACTTGCTGTTTTGACAATACCAGTATATATATTTAGTCTTCCTTGTCACGGTTGCGAACCTGAGTGATAACCTGCTTCCATCTTTGTGCCAACACTGGTATTGTGTTGTTGATATTACAGTACATGTAGTGATATATTTGATTATGGTACGTACAGATTATCCATTGCAGAAACAATAATCTCCTGTCTCGGAGGAACAGCAAACAATTGTGTCAGGTTGTAAAATACATGTACAAACTCTGGTTTCTGTCTGCTCTAATTGGTTGGTTGGCAGATAACTATAGCGATATTTACGGGGAAATCTGTATAAATTGTGATTGGGAAATTAGTTAGATATCTATTACTGTTAAATGATCTACTTGATTAATCTTGAAAATCTTGAATTCTTTTAATCGAAAAATTGAAGACTTTGGATTAACGAGGTGTGTATGTGTTAATTATAATTAGTGTTCATACACAGCAGATATAAATTACACCATGTGACAAACAAACTACAGGTCAATTACCAATTGATATTTTAGGTTTATGCAAGATACTACAAAACTTTAGTTTGATTTAATATTGATATTTAAGAAAACGATAAATTTGTTTCTAAAGAGAAGTTTTCTATACTCAGGAAGTTCTTTGCTGAATTTGTTATGTTAAAAAAAAAATGTATATCTAGCTGTAAAAACTAATGGCTTATAGCATACTTAGTAGAAGCTTCAAGGAGTAGAACAAAACCAGAATTGAATTAGCAGTCAGAAACACATTCTTGTAATTTTAATTCTGCTTCCCTCATTAATGGAAAGGAAGATTTCTGTGGATACCTAACATTTTTTTAACTATGAGCTGGTGTTTCGTACATTAGTATAAAGATGCTAGTATGGATTTTTGCTCTTGGTATAGTTCTTGGGGAACAAAATTTGTAAATATGAACTCAGCTCATGTTTCATGCTGTATATGTATTGCATCAAACTTTCATCTCACTATTTGTCAACAATGTGCAATAATACTGGTAAGTCTACCTGTCCATCAGCTCTGTACCCCACTAACTACCCTCATAACCTCGGTAACACTCATTGTCACCATGGTAATTCCTAATCACCATGGCAACCATGTCTGTATCAATTACAAGAGTACGTATTATTTTCAGGTTCATATTGAATTCTGTGTTTATTCGGCCAAGTACATATATAGTTTCTGTATCTAAAGGCTAACTTAACCTAGGGAATAGGATGACCAGGAATATCTTGTGCATAGACTATGATTATAAACTAGCTTTCAGGTAGATTGGTGATTAGATAGATGCTTACTTAAGTCGTTACAGGATTAATTAAGGAAGTCTGACTACAGGATACTTACAAAGGTCAGTAGGTCATTAAGAAAACCATACTAGGTAGAATGCTACAATTTCGGTGCTTCTGTGGTTTCCAAGGAACTCTTCAGCATTAAAAAAGCAGAAAAATGCATGAACAATTTGAAGTCATCGTCCATGACACATAAAAGATTTGTGTGTTCATTAATAATCATGTTCTGTCCAAAACTCATGTATGTAATATGTGATATTTTGATAACATTTGTACATAAAAATCACTCTATCTTAGTGCTAGCTATTTGTTAAAGCATACATTGAAAAAATGAAATGTAAATTAATTTTCTGTAATAAAGATGTTGAAAGATTGTAATTTGTGGTGATTGTTCGTTTGTACCATTTGTGTTATTATTTTCTGAGCATTTTGTTACGTTCAGTCGATAAAGTATTTCTATATTATGCCTTTATCTGACACGGCCTGAAGAGAAGGGCCATGTGACCTGATGCTATGTCACTAAGTCCGTCTTTCTTTAGTCAACTGTGACTTTAAAATGCTACTAATCAAGAACGGTTGAATGGATATTGACTGAATGTGATCTTGACCAAGGGGATCGATGTTGTACAATCGGAGTGTGTGGACCCCATGGGGTAGCAGAGGGATGGGGCACAGTAAGGCAAATACATGTTAATCTCTAAAATCCTTCTCCTTCTGTTCAGATTTACATCATAGTTTAACGGTTCTGGTCAATTGGTGATAGGTGTCCTAGCTACAGAGGACAGCGCCGAGACCAGGTTGTCCTTGTCGGTCTCTGAACGGGATATTCATACATAACCCATTGTTATTTATTGAAAGTGGAAGACCAGCCCATGCATAGCATGTCGGGAACCATCTTAAGTAAAACACTTGTTATCAGATTGTGTAGACCTGCAGCCAACTCGTGGATATGTCTACTAATGTTACATGTCTTAAATTTCTTTTTGAAACAATAGGTGCTGACAATGTTTAAGCTATCTGGAAACTGTACATGGTAGTCTGTTCCAAAATATATGTCAACATAGCCAATTTGAATATTCAAGAACACTTTATCTTTTACCTTCGTTTTTTTGATGTCATTTTCCTTTTAGTTTTGATTTTATTGACCAGTTCTTGGCCTCTTATGTGTCGATGGATAATAATAATTTAACAAAATTTCGGCAGATCACATTTACACAATACAATATTGCTATTCTAATTTATCAACACGAACAAATATCGCTGCTTATACATGTATACTGTAAGTAGGCTCTGTCGAGCTAAAGAGAAAACTTCGGGGGGAGCTTCATCAATCTCATGAAATGAAAACGAAGTCAAGATCCCCTTTATCATAATACTAAACTAATGTATATGAATATTCATGAAACGTTTTCTCTGATCATGGTCAATCAAGTCTTCAACGTTTCATTGATCACGTCATTGCTATTGTCTCTAATACAATGCCACAATTTTACCACAACATCACAGGTCTGTTAGTTATAACCCTGGTCAACCTGCAGGTGTGTATGCAGGCCTTGCAAGGCTTTGTCAAGGCTCGCCTGAAAGCACCATCACATTATATTTACTAGGTCCGACCTTATTTCATAAACAAACAACTCTGGTCCAACTGGTTCAATCGTTTGCATCGCGTTAAACGAAAACGGTCAATGTCTACAGCAAAGGGTCGAGTTTCCATACCCTGGCCATACCTACACACAGATCCATGGGGTATTCCCTGTATAATTGATTATAGTAACCGGATGGAAAACTGCTGGGCATCAGATCCACCAACACACCGCCCCAATTCAAGTATACATGCATATTTATATGACGCGTACATATGACTTTTGGTGTTAAACCCCACACACACACCACACACACACACACACACACACACACACATACACCACACACACACACACACACAAAACACCACCACAACATAGCAGTCAGGTGATAAAACATTTTATTGTTACATTGAAGATACATGAACATTACGATGTAACAGTTATGGCAGGAATTATATGTTTCTACATGTAACAGACATTCTCTGAACGTATTCATTACAATAAATTATAGATCGAATCAATCACAGACGAAAATTTTCATATGATATATGTTTTGATAATATACAATCCGCTCCTTAACAGCATGCTCTTACTGAAGTCAACTGGTACCCTCAGTAATGGGTTACTGAAGTCAACTGGTACCCTCAGCAATGGGTTACTGAAGTCAACTGGTACCCTCAGTAATGGATTACTGAAGTCAACTGGTACCCTCAGCAATGGGTTACTGAAGTCAACTGGTACCCTCAGCAATGGGTCACTGAAGTCAACTGGTACCCTCAGCAATGGGTCACTGAACTCAACTGGTACCCTCAGCAATGGGTTACTGAAGTCAACTGGTACCCTCAGCAATGGGTTACTGAAATCAACTGGTACCCTCAGCAATGGGGGTTTTTGTGCTTGGATAATATATTCACTAATGCACTCATTTTTTATTACAAAACAGGGTTCTAACAATTTGATATAGATGTCCTTTTGTATTTACATTAAGGTATGTTTCGCCCTGTTGTATTGCTCTGAGGTATATTTTGTATTTCAATGTTGATTCTGTAATATATTTTCTTATAATGTGTTAACAAATAAAAAATAAATAAAAAAATTGATATACTAATGAATCGTGTAATAACTGGATTGAGACCGCATGCTTTTGTCCATCAGGATTAGTATATTAGATAAACCAAGATGGAAACTCGACTGAAATAATAGTCCCTAGTTTTAAGAACGTTCCTCATCAACTTAGGAAATTCTTTACGAAAACAACTCGGATTAATTAGGAAAATGACGGACAAAGATTTTACGCATATATATCCATATCAACAACACAAATGAATATTGTTATAAACAAAAAAATACATTTAGATATATATTATTTACCAGTTTTCATATTTCCAGTTGTAAATAATTCAGTCTTAAAAAATTGTTCATTAATGAACAATGCAGGTTAATTATATCATACGATATCGTTAATCCCTGCTTGATTTTGTTAGTTCTACCACTGGTAGGGCCGGACCCTTGTAAATTGGTCGTGCTGGATCGGCCGATGAATCTGTATAAGGTTCGTGATCTTATAGGTTTTTTTTATCACATCTTTGATATCATTCCAAGTTGGGTCCACGGCAAACACATTGACGTGCAAAATGTTCAGTCTAAATCTTTTTGTAAGGAACATACACAGTTTTCGCTGACGAGGAACCACAGAAACAGTACACTATCGTCCAACACATCCCAATGAGAAGAAGGGCAACTGCGACAAATATACCTACCCTAGCTCCAACGCTCAAGTCTATCAAGCCGGCATTAAAACCTGAATATAAACAATAATACCACGATCATATCACACAAACCCAGCTTATAATCTCTCAAATACATAAGCAACAACTATATACACACTCAGCCGGTCAGATGTTTACCAGTTATTCAAGGTGCAGCAAAAACGCCGATTATTTTGAAGACGTTAAAACAATTGACATTATTAATTCGTCAATATTCCTTCAATACGATCTTTGATTGTATGCGCAAATCGTCATAGACACAGTATATATTGCTTTAATTGTGAATAAATCTGCTGTATCCCACGGCATGATCGTAAGAAGTAATAAATGAGGGGGCCCCTGCAGCATGTGGTTTTAAAAGGTAACTCATGTTTGACCTCCTGCAGAATCGGGGATTTTTTTTGGTGTCTTCTTCCAAGAGGACCGGGACATGGAAGAGACCAAAAGCTGATCTGTTGCTAGAGCTTTCCTATCTACTTTCCATTTCCGGTGCTGTCTCCCTAGGCACCCGTCCTGATATGACCCTGGCTGTTGCGAGGAGGTTAAACCCCAAACAAACTCACAATAAGAGCAAACAAATACTATTGTGGACACGATCAATCAGACGAGGAATCATGTAACAGAGCCATACGTTACCTTGACAACCCGCAAGTTGCGCAGACTCGTCTGATTTGTCGCGGCAGTTCGGCACACCGTCACACACCAAACTTCGGTCTAGGCAAAAAGTGTCCATGCAACGGAAGCTGTTGTTTGGACACGCCCCGGAATCTGAGTTCTCTTTAAAGACTGAAACAGAGGACAATTTGAATCAGGAAATGTCTACAATGAATCTGCTAGACCAAGCAAGCTCTCGTTGGTTCGGCAAGGCAATTAGACGTAGCATCGTGTTGCAAACGAGAGGCTGGTTGGTCCAGACTAGACAATACAATTTCAACGAACTGATCAATCAAATTAAGCTGTATAACAAATATAAATAATTCACAGCTTTAGTATGATAAAACGTTGACTGTTTTGATTGTCCGTATATCATTAAAATGTATAAGCTAAACAGTACAGACACGTATAGTATAACCTTATAGCAGTATAACTAGTCCTAGAAGGGACAGACTATGGGTTGGCTGAGCCGCTCCCCGAAGTCTAATTGACTGACCGCTGAGCTGTACCTCCAAATGATGTGACTTCTACGGTGAACCCAGCGCTGGCCGTAAGATATCGACTTTTAAATTTGAGGGTCATTGTTTTAGTGCTAGACACGAACTGTTTTGGAATCAGCTGACCACAAAGACCTTTGGCTGACGTCATTTCTGATGATTTGATGCTATCACCTGAAAACACACATAAGCAAACATGTAAGATGGCATAAACTATTGACACTCTTGTATTTGTTTAAATGACCGTGCATCAGTATTTTTGCGCGCACACAAAACCCGGCCAACTTCCGGTACATGAATATTTAGCTTTACCAAAATATGACTTCCGGTCTGTCTACAGTGCAGACTCCCCTTAAACTATACAGCTTACCATCATATATCCGAAGAACATCCTTACATACTTTTAGTTTGGAGCGACCAATATCAAACTTTTTGAAAGAGATTGACACCACGTGATTAGCCTCCGCCTCCAATGTGACATCACAGCGCCAGCCATCCTTGTAGAATACGTCACGTGTCAACGCAAGTCTCTGAAACAAGGGCAGTTTGATCCTTTGACTGCAGTGATCCTCAATGTACTCTGTAGATATAAAATAACGAGGTGATCTTCAATTTGTAAGTTAAAATGTACAGCGAACGTTTGAATTGTTCCTTTCACCAATGACGATATATTGCAGATCATTTTTAGCTAAGGCGTTAGCCGCCAGCTATTGGTATTATTCAGTTTATAATTGTTTGTTTTATTTTATTTGTAAGTCACTCAAGCCGTCATCGGAAATCCGGTATTGCCGCTACATCCGACATTTTGTAACCTTTTCAAACTGAAAGTCACTTTCTAACGGACCGATTCAACTGAAACTTGATATGTGTAATTGACTGATGGTCCTGACCAAGTGTCCATATTTTTCGTTTTAGAAACGATATATGGCCGTCCTGGGCTCTGATTGGCCGAAGCAGTTTCAACTTCTTCTCAGACCTGTTGTAGCTATTTACTCCAGACTAAGTTAAAATGCTCCTCGTAAGGTCTTGGCTAATTGCTCTTACTTTTTGTGTTGATCCAAACGTAAAGATGGCCACCCTTGTCTCTAATTGGCTGAGACATTTTCACCTCCATTTCAGGAACTGCTTTTGCTATGGACTACACACTTGGTACGGACGTTCTTTATGAGGTCCTCGCAAAGTGCTCTGATTTTTTGGACCGATCTGAATTCCAGAATTCAACATGACCTCCGATTGTCTAATACATTTCTGACTTCTTCTCAATAACAGTTACAGTTATTGACAACAAACTTTGAACCTTATAAAATTCTAACAAAATATCTTTACTTTTTTGGCCAATCCAAAATTCAAAATGGCCACCACGGGCACAGATCGACTGAAACATTTTCAAATAATTGTAAAGAACTGATACAGCTTTTGACTCTAATCTTTCTACAAATGTCCTTTATCATTATTTTGCTAAGTGTTCTTTGTGTATGTGCCTATCTGCAGTCCAAAATGGACACCCAAATACAAGCTGTCAGCCAGCCAACTATCCACTGTCGCATTTTAACATAAAGTTGGAATATGCTGAAATCTTCCTGCTTTTACATTCTACGACACTATAATAACCGATAACCTTACAGTTTGGTATGAATTCAGACATACAGTTTTGTACAACTAACGTTAGTCTGTGGGATATCAACCTTTTTACCAAACAGATTTAAACTGTGTCCCAAACTCCCAAACTCTAGCTACAGCATTTAGAATATGATTCCCGTTTGACTGTTTAGGCCCCTGGGATTTATGCTAAATAACTTGCGTTTTATACTTCGTTATCATACGCTTAAAGTTATAAAATATTGTACTCGGTCCTCCTAAGTCCTTTGTATATGTGTATCAATTTTCGTAAAGGAAACTGTCTCACTGAAGTCTGTTGATGTAGACTTCCGGTATGTAAGTTAGTTTAATTACAATGCATTGGAAAAAATACTTTCCCGACAACTTACATGTAGTTTAATGATCTTCTGGGTCGAATATGTGTTTGCTATATTAACCTATAATAGAAGTTTCATATATATATAAACATACATGACTGTATATCAGATAGCTTGACATAAATACCTGACTTCCGGTGCCGACTGTTTTGGTCTCCATCGATCAGTCCAAATATACAGACAATCCAGATCAGTTGGACAAGAGAAATTGCCATTATATCGTCACCACTATCTGTGGGCGTACGATCCTTAGGATGGTTCTTATAACACTATATCTCGACTGTGTAGATAAGACCGACTTATAGATGTGAGACCGCATACATTGTTTTTAAAACCGTGTCTTTTGACAGCAAGTGTGACGCAGTTTATGACAAGTCACACGAGGTTTCGGCTAGTGAATCAAAGCAACACTAAGACTGTACCTAAGATTTTCAATATGTTATAATAGGTCTTAGATTGTTTAGACCTAAAATTTGATTCAAAGCACGTTCTCATCGTGTCCATTAGTATATGATTGACTATTATATGCATGGTTATTGACAAGAGTCGGACAATACATGTGTATGCGATCCCACGCCCGCTTAATACCAATACTCATTAAGTTCAGTTTACCCTTTGTTGATGTCGGCCATGATGACAATAAATAATACAACGTATCAATCAGAAAGATGACCAAGGACAACATCGATTGGGGTGTGTCAACAAATTTAATTCAAGATTTGCATGCGTCACTAATGAAAAAGAACTAATACGTATTGATGCGGACTTAATCTGCTCTTTTAGTTCGCTTTTCTATCTTACTCAGTAAATTTCAAAGGGCTTTAAACAACACTCGCTACTACTTGTTCAACAAATTGCACCCTGTGGACTACGCTCGTATGCGGCGGGACAATAGAGAACTACGCTTTGACACAAACATATATTTCCATTATTATAATCAGATCATAATTTAACACACACGTTCTACGTTTTACTGATTGTTAAGAGTGTTAATTTAAAAAAACCATGATAAACTTACTCGTTACAAGTAGGAGTGTTCACAAGATTAATTTATTCAACACAACTTTGCCAGCACCACAGAAGTTCTGAACTTTCCTTAAGTACCAACAGGGACTTAAAATTCAAAAGAGCGTGCGATGAATAAGTTTTTCACTAAGTCTGAGCCCGTCGTAAGTAGCTGTGTCAAAGCTAATAAACTATGGCGTCGTTTATGTGATACAAACCTAACGCCTTTATTTATCTGTTTCGTCCATATCGTGAAAAAAGAGTAGTTCTGTGTCCACTGATTGCTATAGCATATACCTGAGACAGCTTGCTTCAACCCATCGAGATATTTTGAAGCTATGAACTTGCGTCATACTGGTATTTCGCACTAACCGTATTAGTTAACCATTCAACCAGTAAAACATTGTTAATAATGCTTCGAATTAATATTAATTAAATAATTATATGGGAATTCCGTCAACAAAATATCGGGCCATTCACGGTGGTTTGGTGGTTTGAACATATCACGTGAGCTAGATGATATATAAACACCCTTCTTGTTTACCGATTCTTATTCATAATACATCGTTAAAACTGACCATTGACTTGTTTTCGAATCTCCATTACAATGAGTATTCCGTCTTTGCGTATTGCAGAGTTATCTTCTCTTAGGAGCAGGTATTGATTGTTACGTCATTGGTCTGTGTGAGAAAATTACGTCGTTTTCTCAAAAATTGATGACGTTTCTCTCACAAACAAGTGACGTAACAATCAATACCTGCTCCCAAGAGAAGATAACTCTGCAATACGCAAAGACGGAATGGCGTTATCTTCGAAGAAATAAAGCAATGCTCAAACCTGAAGTTATAGTGACTACAAATGAAGTGTGATTTACGTTGTTACAAATTACACAAACAAAATGCAGGATACTAAGGTGAATGAACGAACGTATATAAATGTGTTTATTTCCGCCCACACAATGCGACTTTAGGAGGATTGCAACATTGTATCCCAGTTATAGGATTAAACATATATCGGACGGCAAAGCATCGAATATCTATGTTTTACGATAACCTCTCGAGCTGATGTGTCACTTGCATTCGTCTCCATCACGGCCTGTATCGCCGTTTGTGGTATTTTAAAGATCCTGTATGTATTAAGAGGTGTTAATCAATATTCACAATACCATTTCAGGGAGTGCTCTTTAAGACACGGATCCTGCACTAGTGGCGAACGCCTTGGTACAGCGCCATCTTGTTTTATTGCGCATTCTTCACTGAGCAAAGAATAGCGCCTCGCTACCGAGGTTCCTACAACCGCCGATATTACGAATCTCATCTGTTGGTGTGTGACTTGAGGTTAATAAGGGGGAAATCCAAATCAAATTAACTTACTAAAAAGAATAGAGAAATAAAAACATGGAAATTATTTTCGAATATGCACACTGTAATACACTCTTTATTTTATGTGTATAAACTTATAACGTTTTTAATGACAAAGTTACTTGAACATTAAACCCCTCCTGTAGGCCCCCTAGATATGTACCAAACTAAAGTGTTTTATAGGCATATCGAATAGGTTTAACAGTGTTTGTGCGGTTCTTAACTTATAAAGTGATAGCTATAGGTTACTGCCTGACGGCCGTGTCACACCGGGCCAGATTCATTAAGGAAAATGGAGTTCTTTGTTTCCGGTCTTCTTTTGATATTGTTACCGATTTCATATATTGAAGGAAGAAATGAAAGATGTAAGTACATTACCTTATCTAAATCTATTTTATTCGAAACACATCATACGGTCCTATCAATGCAGGAAGGGTACAGTACGTATGGAATGGTATAACGTTCAATCAGGTTTATTTATTACATGTATGTTTTATTATGTAGGGGAAATATTTTTTAACAAACTGAAAAAAACCCATTTAATCAGAAGATTTAAGTAGCACTAAATTGACTAACTGTTCTTTGGTCTTGATTATACAAAATGCCCTTTTTTTTTTACGCATGATCTGATTGAGAAGCAAAACTGTTCGCATACCTCGAAAATAACAGTAAACATGTGGAAGTTAGAAAAAGTGCTTTTAACTGAATTGTAACTTGTTGCTATTTAAAAAAGATTGATTTTTTTTTATTAAAACATCACTCGTCGATTCTCTTTTAAGATTGTTTGATAAACACAATTTGGACTTACCTATTGCGGGGGGAAGTCCTGCTCTCAAAGTCAAATTGGGCCGGTCGTACTATGTTTGTCTTTCCTTGTTTCGTACTTTTATATGAAAGTGAAGACCGGCGTCCTTTTAGCCTTAATGATACCATTGACATGAATGCGATCTTCGTAAGCTCTCTTCTCGTCGTTAATTCTCCACTAAAAACGACACTGTATTGCATTGCGTCATTTTTCTGAAATAGTTATAACACAAGTTTGCCTATCCTAATCGTCTGTAAGGGGAGATAACCGAGGAACAAAGGCAGTAGTAGCTATACATATGTGTACTGTTATCCCGTGAATAGTTCGAACAATCCTGATTTTAATCACGTTTTACATTAGACATTGCGTTACGATTTCTCAGTCTCTTGAAAACGTGGTAAAGCAACTAAATTGCTTATTTCCGCAGGTAGTTAACTTTCTGAGAGTCGTTGTTTTTACCAAGTTATTAACCTTTTTCACTTCTTTTATTCTATGATTAACTGTTATTAATATTGAGTTGCTGGATTATATTAAAGGTATGATATAGCGACGGTACAGTTTGATTTAAAATGCCAGAAAAATTACTTACCATAGAGTATGTAACGTGCTATACAGTATGGACATGTACCAAACAGTATGACATATGAGGATTAACAGTTTTGTATTTAACGTGAACATTTCACAATGAAAATGTCAACAACTGTTCAGAAAGGTTCATTTATTAAAGTACTATTATTCCACAGATTTTGTGACGGAGTCGTGCGGTCATGTTCTCGGTCCCGACTTTGGGGCTTACCTCGAGTTCGACAGGGACTTGGTTTTCAATGAGAAATCTAAACCCAAGGTCAATGTTGCAGAACAGCTCAAGGGTCAACTGTTGGAATGTACCGTCATCGTCCGAGGTATGCCGGCTACCCCGGGACTCTTCCCGCCTGAGAAGCGTTACATGGGTATCTATTGGCGGGAATTTCTTATCCATGACCCAAAGGTTAAAAAGAAGCTCGGCTCGACGACCCCGAAGGATTGTGGGAAGGCTTACGTGACGATGTACAATGGTAAAGATAAGGCGGCGGCCACCCAGTTCTTCACGCTGTGCGGGGTGGACACTGTCGCCCCGTCCTATGAGTGGCAGGGTGAATATATCACGCTCTACTTTTACCTTGACTACCGAAACCCCGCCCTTGGTAACGGGACGACGTTACCACCATCCGCTACTGTAGATCCCCAAGCTACCACACCTGTAGACGACTTCGACTACCCGGAGGTCTTCTTCAAGCTCGACATCACGTCCTTTAGTTATGGTAAAGTGACTTGTTGGACTATTGATCCTATTCCAATTATCGCATCATATCTTTTATTCGGACTTGACAATCATAATTGGAAATTTGATATTCAGGAAGTACAATTATTTAAGCGATTATTTAGATAAAGGAAGTTGATCTGACGAAGCATCACTGTATTTTATTATTTATGTTTTCAGTCGATGTTTCCCGAACCGAATGCGAGGGGAATTTTAAAACTCAAACAGGTTACCTTCTAATTAGCAAATCAGAGATCAGCTTAGTTATTAATAATGTACATATTTGACGATAAAACGCCTCTTCTTCAGAGATCCACAAAACTCCGTGCATGTTTAAAAAAAAAAAATGATATGATACCCAAACACGCCCTCCTTTTATTGTATTGTATGAGATGCATGTAAACACAATTTGATATATGATTGATTCAGTTTCATGTAAGAAATGATTTCACTGTAACCATAGTTACATATTTCAGAGTGTAACGACACGATAGAGGACGTGGTGCTCATGTGTAACGAAAGTAAGCGTTGTCTGGACGACTCTCTCCGGTGCGACTACTGGTACTCCAAGAACTGCCTCAACGAGTTCTTCCCCAAAGACTCGTCTGACGTAAGCAAGAAGTATCCCGGACTCTGTGGCAGTAAGTATTCCGGAATTGATAATGATTATTCTCATAAGAATATGAATATCAAGATCGTCAAAACAAACTCAGCAATGGGTATCCCGGACGTTGAGACGATAAGTTATGGTGAGGTAACATCCTTTAGATGTATCCCGAAAGTTATAACAGCAAGAACTGTCAAAGACTCAAAGGGCTACATAATTCAACAGGAAAAGTTTCTTCTTAATTGGTCTGTTAGAATCAATATCAGATACATTAAACGACGCAGACGTCTATCAAAAGACCGCAACTCGCACGGAAATACACAACGCACGTGAATTACAACTTAACTCTCTGTGTAATAATTCGCAAATACACATGTTTTTCTCTGTATAATTACACACACTTTACACACATGTACATCGTCTCTATGGTTACGCATACGCACACCATTTCTATAATTACAGGATCGAAAATAACTACCCCTTTGACGACGCCCCCCGCGCTCCCTGCCCCACCCCCTGTCCGACACACAGACCCGAACCCTTTCTATATAATCGTCGGTCTGATAATTGTTATTAGCATTCTTTACTGGTATACGTGTGTGTAATTATAGTGTACGATGTACACGTGCGTCCCTTTGTGGTTACGTACACGTCTTCATTGCAAACATTACATGCTTCCATTGTTCCAATGCTTTAGCAAATGTTGCTATGGTCCTATAACACACATTTCTATTGCTGACAAGCTTACATAAAGCCTTACCGGGCTTTATTAAGTTTGTCATCAATAGCAATGTGTATTATAGGACCATAACAACATTTGCTAAATAATTCATTGCTTAAGTAAATGTCGTCATTACTTATGCATGTACGTCATCATTGCGCTGACGAAACATCCTGATCAAGCAGTCATTACAAGCATGTACACGTCATTTTAAGTATATATATATGCGTCATAGGTGCGCTGACAAAACATCATGTACACGTCATCATTACGTACATTTATACGTCATCGCTGCGCTGCATCCTGGGCAAATGAACATTTCAAGTTGGGTGTGTAATTAGTTGTGTGCTTGGTTTGGTTACGGAATGTTACTAGACATCAAATGAGTTAAATTAACTTCAAAGCAGTTGATATTCGATTTGCTCCAGACTCTCTTCGTGCGGCCCCGCAAAAAAAATAAAAAATTAAGCATGACTTCATTTGCATGTCTTATTTTCTTTCTTGCATATATGGATTAGTGTACTTTAATTTTATTTAGATATTTATTATTTCATCAGCAGCCGATTTCAGATCTGTTCTTTTTATAACCACACGACCTGTGTGGGACCATGTGTACATCCTATCTCTATAATTACAGAACCGAAAAAGCCGAAACCCACGACGACGACCCCCGCGCCCCCAATCCCGCCCCCAGACCTTACCCCTCTCTACGTTGTCCTCGGCCTCATCGTCGGCTTGAGCATCCTATATTGGTGCTGCTGCAGACCCGGGTGGTTGCCCTGGAGATGCGCGAGAATCCGGAACTGCCCATGTTGTGTTTCATGTGGTACGTGCTTCGCCACGTGCTGCCCTGTGTGTTCGCCGACCGGGGGTCCCGGAGGAGGGGCTGGAGCCTGTTACTGTGGGAGCGGTGGTGGTAAGTCGGATTTATATCTTGCATAAATGTTATATAAATATTCAATATTATCAAGATTGGAATGGCAAATCTTTAAAGGTTACTGTAATAATGTGGATCTTAAGCAAAATTTACAAATACAAAAATGATGGTTAACGTTTAAGTAAGTTTGATAAATTCAAAAAGAACTGAATTCAGAAATACTTTTAAAGACTAGTGTGACAATGGTGTTAACTGTGTTGTTGTAACACGATAGGTGGAAGTCCCACTGGAGGGGCTGCATGGAAGGGAAACCTGTTGGACAACGAGAACGGTTCTCCTGGGGACAGCTCGCCCGAGGGTGGCGCTCCTCCATTCACAGTGTTCGGAGGGGGCGGAGGAGGCGGGGGTGGAGGTCTGTTATTCGAATTTGTCATTTATAATTTCATTGATTTGATATCATGTAGTATAACTCAATCAAACTGCCGTAGTGGCGCCTAGATCTTAGAATCATCTGTACATGTATAGTAATATCATTCCACAGATATCATTACGTCCGACACATTGTTTATAGGACATGACAGGGAGACTAATTCATGAAACAAATCGAGGAAACAGTTTGAGACAATCAGTGTTTCACATATAGGTCATAATACATTTATTAAGACGTCTACTATATAGTTATTTGGTATATATGTTTAGAGCATGTGCAAGACAAGACATACACCGGTACTATTCAATATAAGCACTATACTATAATGATGTAGGAAGGTCTGTCTGGCATTTAAGTGAACGGCTTTAATGTAATCTCCTCGACATTCTTTGCCGGTAAATTCAATATGCCCTCGATACAGGATCGATAATGTTATCACAATAATCGACGCTTATATTTATACCCTAATGTTTATTTTGCAGTAATAGGTTCTCCTTGGAAAAAGAAGAATGCTATCAGCCCTCTGGAAAATGAAACACCCCAAAAGTCTTCACCCTCTATTACGTCAGATCCGGATACCGACAGCACGGCTCTCTCCAATGGTTGGCTCAACTTCCTGTCTGGAGACGGTGGCCACCTTAGAGAACACCGCTAGATCCAGCATCGCGTGGTCATCGTCTCCATAGAAACGAAATTTTAAGCATGATGATGGAAAAGAAAACTGGTTAATAACAATGCATGAAGTAATTCGAAGTGACATTTTATAGAACCCATCAACTCCCGTTAAACGTATTTCCCAGTACGCTTGATTTGTTGGATTTGGAGTTTCATGAAATAAGTACCATGTGTATGGAATTTATCTGAGCCATGTAGACTTTAATCTAAGTTCCTAGAGACATGAAGATTGTGTTTGTTCGCACTTTTCAAAAATATTGTGATTATTCTAGGGTCATACAAGTACAGTACGTTATAGTACTTCTCTGTCTTTATCTTTTCTTCTTTCTCTTTTTTTGTTTCTTACCAGCTTCTCTTTCTCTCCTTTTATCCTTCCTTCTTCCTTATAGCAATACAGTGTGATATTAAATGAATTAATACCTTTCCATATGCAGTCTTTAGTGATACAAATTTCTTTTGGCATAATCTGTATGGTATGAATGTTGATATGAAAGATGATTGGTGGCAAATAGGTTATTATATGAATGAATTACTGATCCATTACTATTGTCACTGTATTGAAAAAAACTCTTTTGAAAATAAAAATAAATATAAAAAAAACCCGTTATAGTACTTCATGTTTTGACGTCATTCAAAAATAACACAATCCCATCATTTATTTGCCTTTTTTTTTTTTTTTTTTCAAATTTCATTTATTTGATTCAAGTTCACTATTAACCCAATCCACTCTATCTATAAAACAGGCAACAGGCAGGTTGGGTCGCCATTACAAACTAGAATTGTCCTGAACTACTTCACAGATAGGACCGTCTGGTGCTAAACCAAAGAGTACGGTATTTCAGGGTTTGTAAATAGTGTTTGTTCATATTGGTAAAATAAAAGGGTGGGATCGAGTGGGTTCTGCAGCCTGTCAAATGACAGTGTGTGACTATATATGTTTATAGCGTGCGATTATGTCTCTATTCAAGGCTCTCTATGCACCTATTGCTTTTAAGAATTGTGTTTATTTTTCCATTGTTCCCTGTTAATTTTGGTTACCATACATTTTGAGTAGTAGCAGTTAAGAGAATGAATTTTTTATTATTTATAATAGCTTCAAGTCGTCACATAATTTATGTTGATCGAAAACACAAGATGGCCCCCATAATTTCTGATTAGCTTATTAAAAAGAAAATAATCTCCTTAACGCGATCTTGCTAATATGTTAGTGACATGCAATGAATTAAAATATTGTTCATAACATGTTGGGAGGTCAAGTTTGAAATCTTGTTTGGGACCAAAGACCTATATTCATATGTTACTGAACCGAGACAGACCTCTGGAGAATTCGACACTTGCTTATTGAGGGGTCCACACGTTCCTGGCTGAAACTAATTAAAATGCCGACTATTGCTAGGGTGCATTACTTCTGTATAAAACAGGGTCGATTACCATGTATATTTTAGAAATTGTTATTAAACTAGGTGGTGGTGTGAAAGGAGGACATACTATCCTTGACATATGGTCGTTTATATGTCACAAATCTTCGAAACGGTGCATTTTTAGCTCCGCCTAAAACGTTGGCACAGTCCGGTCCAAGTGCGTTCGTTTATCGCGCAATATTTCTGCGCCACGTGGGCCGTTTCAATCGGGTACGCAAAAGCAGCCATAGTGTTATGGGTATTTGGGTAAGTTTTAAAATAAGTTATCACAGAGTTATATTTCAAACTCTAGCTATTATTTGTCACATGATATAGTAATTCATTTCAAAATGTATTGATATATTGTTTGTCTTGAGACATAAAAGGACTTAAACGAGTGATGAAGTTTGAATATAGCTTTAGCTTTTAAATGGGCGTTGGGATTTAATGTACATTTATCCTTCTCCAATTCACAGTATCAGATATTTAATGTTTCATTTAAAGTTTGGTAAAAGTATGCACTTCATAAATTGTTCACGTTAGACCACCGGGGTGATAAAAGGGGTCATATCCAGGGTCAAAGTTCAACATAAGCTATACGCCTTTTAACAATCTTCTTCCGTTTTCAAAGCAGACGATCAGAACCCGGTAACTCAGGTACAGGTCTGTGATATCATAAAGATGACACTCGCAGACGAGAATATTACAGCAGCTGAACATAAATGTTTGCATATCAATCGTCTTAGAATCACTGAATATAGCCTAGTATCAAACACCTCTCAGCGCTCTTGGTAGATGTAATTGTTAACAGTGTTTATGACTCACTCATTGGTGTTATGTCGAATTTCATAAAAATGAATATATTTTACTGTTTATTTCCTGTTCATCCCGATGTAGTTGACGTCACTTATTTACTAGATAGAAATGGGTGATTATAAGGAATAAAAAAAACTCTAAATTGAATTTTGTTTTATTTTGTGCACTTCGACTAGTTAATGAAATGATATCGAGGAAGAACAGAAATTGTACCGACAGATCATCTTAAGTATCAGGTAACATAAAACGATCATACACACGTCGGGGCATGGACTTCGGCTTTTTTGAAATTTTAAAACATATTCAAATCTTTTCACATCTTTAATGTAAGAGTTATCTCTCTTGCATAAAACTTTTGCCGCGCTCTCAGCAGTAAGAGGATTTCTACCCAGAGTTGTCGTTCCTTACACGGGAACCTGATAATTTGGTACAGCTTCTTGAGGCGCATCTTGATACTGTTCTATCTCTGTGTCCGGTTATGAGAAGATTTTGGCTAGGATGTTGACGTCACCCCCCTGCCGCAAACCGTAGTGTTTTCCGTTTTTGATTCGTGGCAGATGTCAACCGCATGAAAAATATTGGCTCTGCGAAAAACTTTGAAACTCGGAAATGGCGGGTGCCGGTTTGCGGAGGAAACGGAGATCATGTCTGCGGAACGAAAAGACATTTTACGTTAATATAGGAGATATTTAAAAGAAAAATCATAAGTTAGATGGGGTCGATTTTTCGACATTGAGAGCTTTAATTCCTTACTTCCTGTATATCTATTATCATTGAGGCACTTTCACCGAAATTGATCTAAACCCCTAAAACGTGTAAAATTACTCTGAACATCTTAGCTAAGGTCAAACTATAGCTGTCACATGAAGAGGTATGAAACACATTCAAATTTACTGGCAGCATCGCTCGTCAGATTTTAGAGATATAAACTGTTTTAACAGAGTAGTCGTCTCCATATCTGTATGTCAGAGTTATCTATTTTTATGACGTAATAATAAACACACTCTCCAGATGTTAGCTGCCCCAAATAGATTATGAATACATTTGACTTTAGAATAAATAACCGGCAAGTTAAATTATCAAAATGTTTAATGTGTCTATAACTCTATCGATCTATAAAGCATATGTCTGATTCTGATAAGCAGGGATATGAGAATTGGCTACAGTATGTTCAAATATAATATTCTTCTTCGCCAGCCAAGGGTTATGATCCGGTACGACCCGGTACGATCCGCTCTACAGCTATATTTTGACCTGAACTAAGTTGTTCAGAGTAATTTTACATGTTTTAGGGGTTTGTATATAAAAGCATAGTTGTTTTTTTTTTTTTTTTTTTTTTTGCCGAAAGTCGATCTAAACCCCTGAAACATGTAAAATTACTCTTAACACCTTAGTTTAGGTCCAAATATTGCTGTAACAAATTATCAGGTCCCTGTGGACCGTACTGAATCGTAACCCTTGGATAGCGAAGATAAGTAATATTAGACGAGTTTAAAAACTGGAACATTTAATCGACAAGCATAGCTATACTGTTACAAATTCCCAGGTCCTTCGTTCTGATTTAGGTTAAACATTCAGACCGATAGCGGGGGTCTGTTATTCTCTCATTTTCGTAAAGGTATATTTTGCATGTAATGCGAGCCGATTTAGAAAAACAAGTTACCTATAGGACCCGTTTTAAAATTGTACGAGAGCTCAGATTTCTTAAGTCCCATTAATGGATACACTGGAGTATAACTTACTTTTGTAATCTTGTATCTCTGTGATTGTACGTATCCTTCATGAGCTCTGTACAGTATGACAACTATCTGTCTTTATGTGAGGTGACCTCCAAGCGTCTTTCAAACCAAATTTGTCCTTTCAAGATACATTTTCTATCAGTAAATATTTCCATATGAGAAATATAAATAATTTGTTTTGAAAATAAACTGTGCTGTGTTATCTGTACCCGTTCACAAATAAAATGAAAATTTGTTGATATTCGGCTAATAGTGTTTCTATTAAACATTTCAATTTGGATTATTCTGTTTAAAAAGTTCATAATTTATTTTTAACATGGTGTTTCAATGTCCCTATACTGGGACTACTGATTCACTATATATACTACATATAATGGGACTACTGATTCGCTATAATGGGACTACTGGTTCACTATAATGGGACTACTGATTCACTATAATTGGACTACTGATTTACTATAATGGGACTACTGACTTACTCTATATACTACCAATGTCCCTATAATGGGACTACTGATTCACTATATATATTACATATAATGGGACTACTGATTCACTTTAATGGGACTACTGGTTCACTATAATGGGACTACTGACTTACTCTATATACTACCAATGTCCCTATAATGGGACTACTGATTCACTATAATAGGACTACTGGTTCACTATATATACTACGAATGTCCCTATAATGGGACTACTGATTCACTATATATACTACCAATGTCCCTATAATGGGACTACTGATTCACTATATATTTCATTTCAACAAATTTTATTGACAAAGTTGATACAAGTCAATTGGATGGAATAACAGGCAAAGTCTATATAAATTCTCTCCAGCGGTGGCTAAATTAACGGATTCTATTATTTTTATTTGATTTAATTAATACATCAATTTTGAAATGAAAATTATAAAAAAAAAATGAAAATATTAAAGAGATGTAACTCCTTCTTAATTAACATAACTGAAATACAAATACATTCACACTTCTCACATCACACACAAAACTCTTCCACGGGTATTATTTATTTTTATAACATTTTACAATTGTCTATAAGCTATATAGCTATCAAATCACACAGATATTGGCAGACATTGACCAAAAGTCCATATGCAAATATATGCACAGGTCACAGTCGCCAAAACTGTTAAGTTCTTATAGTTTTATATGAAAATAGATAGCTAGTCTATGTGTAATTCAATGTATAAGATGGAAACTGTAAAACAAGACAGATTGAACAAATCTTACAACAAACAAACATGCTCAACTTAAAACTCATATGTCCGTAGAAGAATACCATTTATAGAAAAGTAGGTAAAGTTACTTATTTGTGGAGTATAATTGAAATAGGAATAGTAAAGTATAAAAGTATAAGGTCATAGCTGGTTAGATCGTATAGAGATTAAAACGCCTCGATTTACCAATACCTATATATACTACCAATGTCCTTATAATGGGACTACTGATTCACTATAATAGGACTACTGATTCACTATATATACTAACAATGTCCCTATAATGGGACTACTGATTCACTATATATACTAACAATGTCCCTATAATGGGACTACTGATTAACTATATATATACTACCAATGTCCCTATAATGGGACTACTGATATACTATATATACAACCAATGTCCCTATAATGGGACTACTGATTAACTATATATACTACCAATGTCCCTATAATGGGGCTACTGATATACTATATATACTACCAATGTCCCTATAATGGGACTAGTGATATACTATATATACTACCAATGTCCCTAAAATAGGACTACTGATTCACTATATATACTACCAATGTCCCTATAATGGGACTACCCATATTGGTTTTAGTAGAACTTTCAGATAAGAATACACGGTGATCATTGATCAAATCGGTCCAGAAGCAAACAAGATAATCTATGTTATTCTTCATCATGCCTTTCCGGAAACGTTGAATTGACTGTAACGTCACCGTATTTAACATGGGTCGAGAAATACCAACAATGTGTGTCTTTTCTTTTTAAAATTACACATGTGTCCAGTTAAAGATAGGAATCATCTTCGGAGAACCGTTCCATAATTATTTAGCATTCATCAGTCTATGGGTCCGCCATTTTACGTTCAAATGTTTACCATACAAATGTGTAAGTAAAGCCCGAAATTAGAATATTTTCTTCAAGGATTCCGGATTAAAACTCGGTAAAACACAACGACAATTTGGTTATTGTATTCTGATAGTTTATTTTTGTTAATTATAAACGAAAATGAAAACTTACCACGATATAACGAAAGTATTTCGCCTGCGAAATACACAACATGTCAGTAAAAATATTTCAATTAGTAAAACTAACATCTCATAATTATGTAATACAGTGTTTGTGTTAAGACCAAGGTACAGAGTCAATAGAATATGTAGAAACATTGAGACACTCTAACAAGATCACGATTTATCAGGAATATCGGCAGTCGAACCAAAGTGTATTCCGTCTTTGCGTATTGCAGAGTTATCTTCTCTTGGGAGCAGGTAATGATTGTTACGTCATCTGTTCGTGAGAATAACGTCATCAATTTTTGAGAAAACGACGTAATTTTCTCACACAAACCAATGACGTAACAATCAATACCTGCTACCAAGAGAAGATACCTCTGCAATACGCAAAGACGGAATTGATTGACGTAAAGTCTACCGCAGGTGTAGGTAGTAGGGCCAGTGACAATGTTTGATCATATAGTAAATGAAGCATATCTTATACAGTTCATACGAAACATGTTTTTTTAAAACGACAATGAAAAGAACAACATTGTAAGATAAGTGATACACAGCTTGATCAAGCTGGAATCTGTAGTTACTGGGAACTATGCTATCTGTAAACCAATTCAACAAGATGACCTTGACCTTTAAAGCGTGGAAGCAATCTCAGCTGGAGTGTTGGGTAAACTTCCCCTGTATAAACTTAAAGTTTGACTGAATCGACGGAACTCTTGTTTTTGTTGGCAAATATATTCTATATTTCAAGGAAACCTGACATTGAGTGACCTTGAGAGTGTATTTTTATGACTGATACATTGTACCATACTAGATGCCAATTTATGGCAATCTACTTATAGAGTACGAACGAGTTTACTTAATTTTCAAATTAAATGTGGCCATACCTATATATATATAGAGAGAGAGAGATGAACTTCGTACACACATCAATATGGAACAAAATGCATTGGTTAAAGTTCTATAATATGGGTGTCAAAGTCCCGTTAGAGGATTGAGGGGATTGTTTCATAAGGCACAGACGGTACTGACTTATACATAACTAGCTACTGGACGGATAAACGTCAATAGGGGTCGTGTCTCTATGGATACAGATTGCTCAATGAATGTTAACATGGATAACAAACATGGCTAACATTCCTATCTCTATGGATACAGATGGCTCAATGAATGTTAACATGGATAACAAACATAGCTAACATTCCTATCTCTATGGATACAGATGGCTCAATGAATGTTTACATGGATAACAAACATGGCTAACATTCCTATCTCTATGGATACAGATTGATCAATGAATGTTTACATGGATAACAAAAATGGCTAACATTATTCCTATCTCTATGGATACAGATAAACATGGATCCACACGATACCAGTTCACAAAGAAACAAGTGAAAGAAAGGTATTAGATGATAAGACAATGGTAAGACAATGGGAATATATCAAAAATGTATACAACTGTAACAAAACAATCAGTGTTGGTCAACAACCTTAGAAACGTTTTCTTTACTGAACGTGTCCAAAATCTTTCTAAAGATAGATTGTATACTTGTTATGCTCTAAACACTGACACCATACTAAGACAGTACTTAAACATTCTGGCCAGGGACGTGTTCCATGTGAGGCCTCACACCTTGGAGGAACCAGGCTTATCAACAAATGATACTTTTTCTTTTGACTCAGAAGGTGTGAAGGTCAGCGGGTCACCTTTCTTAGAGTTACCAAGGTCGTCACTATTGACCTCGAAGTCCTTGTAAGGTTGTGACGTAGGCGAGCGTGCTTCCACGCTCTGGTATCCAGAGTTGGTGAAGCCATGTTTGTAGTATTTTTGGGTCACCGGGTAGTTGTTGCTGGTGTTCCATTTCTTCATTTCCGGTATTGGGTCTTTGAGGAAGAGGCGCCATCTGTATTGTCGGTAGATGAAAAAGACGACGATAGCTACTAGTACCACCAGAGCTAGCAGACCAATCGTCAGACCGGCGATCAGTGCAGTGTTGTCTGATCCTGCTCCGTATAGTTCTTCAGCTGGTAAAAACAGACATTAATTAGCAAGGGAGATAACCAGTTCACCGTAATAGGTATGTGGTAGGTTACGTATCCGTACAAACATAAGATCATTTATTTGGGCAACTTAATAAGCACACAATTCAACAGATTCTATTGTCGTCGGATATATCTGATGCATTTCACTTTTTGACAGTCACATGTGAGACAGTTCTCATATCAATTCACTGCTGTTTACAAAAACTTCAACACAACAAAATGTGCGAAACTTACTTGTGCACGAGTCCTCGTCAGAGCCGTCCCCACACTCCTTGTAGTTGTTACACCTTAGGTCCGAGTTCACACAGTATCCGTTACTACAACCGTACTCCGTGGACGCGCATGATCCTGGAACAATGCGAAAAGTTCTAATATATATCAGTTAATGTTCCAGCATATTACACTGGCACTGGGGACGTCACATTCAGAAAATTAAATTACACATTCCTCTCTAAAGTAATTAGGGGATTATATCATGAACGCTTGTCTGAGAAGAGTTGCCGTTCATGCATTAAACTTTCATTATGAACGCAAGTTAAAGATGGAAAGATAATTTGTCCAAAATAATTACAAACAAAAATAATAATTAAGGAACGACACTTGGACCGTCTTTGAGATTATTTTCTTCTGCATTCCTGTTTTATAGTTAATTACATGAGGTCAATTAGAAACAGAATCACAAATATTTTAAAGAGGAAACGAAGTGTAACAAAATAGGCCGTCAGCGTGTTTTGTCACACATGTTCTGGTGAAAATGATTTGGATGATCAGGATTAATTTAAACTGGGTAGATCTATACATAATGTATATTAAACAGACTAGAAAAGTGTAACACAATTTTACCATTGTATACTTCAGTGAAGATTATGCCAAAACCCAGTAGAACAGCGCTGCTGTCAGTTACAAATTCAATGGTCAACTGACTTCCGGTAGAGACCAAGTTGCTGGGAATCGTTGAACCACAGAGAGGCTCGGTGTTGAGGACTGGGGCCGACACGGAGTTTCCGTCGTAAACGTTTACGTAGTCAAGACAACTGCCGCTGGACTTTGCCTCAAGGTCAAATCGGCTGCAGTAAAGAATAAACAAAGTGAAGATAAATGCTTTATCATAGCGTTAACACACGTGTACAAACCCGGAGCTCATCGTCAACAAAACAAGGTCATGTACAAACAAGGGAATATAACTCAACAACATAGTACAAACTCGGAACTCAACGTCAACAGCATAGTACAAACTCGGGTCTCAATGTCAACAACATAGTATAAACTCGGGTCTCAATGTCAACAACATAGAACAAACTCGGGAAATGATGTCAACAACATAGTACAAACTCGGGTCTCAATGTCAACAACATGTACAAACTCGGGAATTGATGTCAACAACAGAGTATAAACTCGGGTCTCAATATCAACAACATAGTACAAACTCGGGAATTGATGTCAACAACATAGTACAAACTCGGGCCTCAATGTCAACAACATGTACAAACTCGGGAATTGATGTCAACAACATGTACAAACTCGGGAATTGATGTCAACAACATGTACAAACTCGGGAATTGATGTCAACAACATGTACAAACTCGGGAATTGATGTCAACAACATGTACAAACTCGGGAATTGATGTCAACAACAGAGTATAAACTCGGGTCTCAATATCAACAACATAGTACAAACTCGGGTCTCAATGTCAACAACATAGTACAAACTCGGGAATTGATGTCAACAACACAGTACAAACTCGGGTCTCAATATCAACAACATAGTACAAACTCGGGAATTGATGTCAACAACATCGTACGAACTCGGGTCTCAATGTCAACATCATAGTACAAACTCGGGTCTCAATGTCAACAACATCGTACAAACTCGGGTCTCAATGTCAACAACATAGTACAAACTCGGGTCTTGATGTCAACAACAGAGTACAAACTCGGGTCTTGATGACAACTACAGAGTATAAATTCGGGTCTCAATGTCAACAGCATAGGACAAACTCGGGTCTTGATGTCAACAACATAGTACAAACTCGGGAATGGATGTCAACAACATAGTACAAACTTGGGTCTTGATGTCAACAACATAGTACAAACCCGGGTCTTGATGTCAACAGCATAGTACAAACTCGGGCCTCAATGTAAACAACATAGTATAAACTCGGGTCTCAATGTCAACAGCATACGACAATCTCGGGTCTTGATGTCAACAACATAGTACAAACCCGGGTCTTGATGTCAACAACATAGTACAAACCCGGGTCTCAATGTCAACAACATGTACAAACTCGGGAATTGATGTCAACAACCTAGTACAAACTCGGGTCTCAATGTCATCAGCATAGTACAAACTCGGGTCTCAATGTCATCAGCATAGTACAAACTCGGTTCTCAATGTCAACAACATAGTACAAACTCTGGTCTTGATGTCAACAACATAGTACAAACCCGGGTCTTGATGTCAACAGCATAGTACAAACTCGGGTCTTGATGTCAACAGCGTAGTACAAACTCGGGTCTCAATATCAACAACATCGTACAAACTCGGGTCTCAATGTCAACAACAGAGTACATACTCGGGTCTCGATGTCAACAACATCGTACAAACTCAAGTTTCAATGTCAACAACAACGTACAAAATCGGGTCTCAATGTCAACAGCATAGTACAAACTCGGGTCTCAATGTCAACAACAGAGTGCAAACTCAGGTCTCAATGTAAACAACAGAGTACAAACTCGGGTCTCAATGTCAACTGCAAACTCGGGTCTCAATGTCAACAACATAGTACAAACTCGGGTCTCAATGTCAACAACATAGTACAAACTCGGGTCTCAATGTCAACAACATGTACAAACTCGGGTCTCAATGTCAACAACAGAGTACAAACTCAGGTCTCAATGTCAACAACAGAGTACAAACTCGGGTCTTGATGTCAACAACAGAATGCAAACTCGGGGATCAATGTCAACAATATCGTACAAACTCGGGTCTCAACGCCAACAAACAAATACAAACTATGGACTCAACGGCAACGAACATTGTTTCACAATTTTAATATTTCTAAGTTTAATCAAGTAAAGTATGTTCGGCAGGATAAGTTGAGACAGATTACCTGAAGACGGCCAATATGTTGTAGCGACTGTTAGACACGGTGGCGGTATAAACACAATTCATATCATCCCTGTAATCCAATGCCGAACTCGACTCCAACATCCGGGACTTTGTGACTGTGACGCCTAGAGTGGTACAGGAAGCCGACATATAATCTGTAAAGAAAAGTAAGTTCTGACTAGATAATGGTCACGCTTTAACTAGCCATTCCTGATGACAAGATTAACCTAACAACAAAATCAATCAACCGATTTATTTTTATTCATCGATTAGGTTATGTTTACATTGTAAATACAAATTATAAAAAGGAATACTCAGAACACATAATCTATTTCAATTACGTCATAAATGTAGCAAACGAAGAATATTTATTTAAGTAGTCATACTATTGACATGTGAACAAATGTAGCTATACAGTTTAAACACGTTCCAAACCTTGTTACATGTATGTAGCTATACAATGAAACACGTACAAAACCTTATGACATCTATGTAGCAATACAATGAAACACATACCAAACCTTATGACATGTATGTAGCTATACAATAAAACACGTACCAAACCTTATGACATCTATGTAGCTATACAGTGAAACACGTTCCAAACCTTATGACATCTATGTAGCTATACAATGAAACACGTACCAAACCTTATGACATCTATGTAGCTATACAATAAAACACGTACCAAACCTTATGACATCTATGTAGATATACAATGAAACACGTACCAAACCTTATGACATGTATGTAGCTATACAGTGAAACACATTCCAAACCTTATGACATCTATGTAGCTATACAGTGAAACACGTTCCAAACCTTATGACATCTATGTAGCTATACAGTGAAACACGTTCCAAACCTTATGACATGTATGTAGCTATACAGTGAAACACGTTCCAAACCTTATGACATGTATGTAGCTATACAGTGAAACACGTTCCAAACCTTATGACATCTATGTAGCTATACAGTGAAACACGTTCCAAACCTTATGACATCTATGTAGCTATACAGTGAAACACGTTCCAAACCTTATGACATGTATGTAGCTATACAGTGAAACACGTTCCAAACCTTATGACATGTATGTAGCTATACAGTGAAACACGTTCCAAACCTTATGACATCTATGTAGCTATACAGTGAAACACGTTCCAAACCTTATGACATCTATGTAGCTATACAGTGAAACACGTTCCAAACCTCATGACATCTATGTAGCTATACAGTGAAACACGTTCCAAACCTTATGACATGTATGTAGCTATACAGTGAAACACGTTCCAAACCTTATGACATCTATGTAGCTATACAATGAAACACGTTCCAAACCTTATGACATCTATGTAGCTATACAGTGAAACACGTACCAAACCTTATGACATATATGTAGCTATACAGTGAAACACGTACAAAACCTCATGACATCTATGTAGCTATACACTGAAACACGTTCCAAACCTTATGACATGTATGTAGCTATACAGTGAAACACGTTCCAAACCTTATGATATGTATGTAGCTATACAATGAAACACGTTCCAAACCTTATGACATCTATGTAGCTATACAGTGAAACACGTACAAAACCTTATGACATATATGTAGCTATACAGTGAAACACGTTCCAAACCTTATGACATCTATGTAGCTATACAATGAAACACGTTCCAAACCTTATGACATCTATGTAGCTATACAGTGAAACACGTACCAAACCTTATGACATATATGTAGCTATACAGTGAAACACGTACAAAACCTCATGACATCTATGTAGCTATACACTGAAACACGTTCCAAACCTTATGACATGTATGTAGCTATACAGTGAAACACGTTCCAAACCTTATGACATGTATGTAGCTATACAATGAAACACGTTCCAAACCTTATGACATCTATGTAGCTATACAGTGAAACACGTACAAAACCTTATGACATATATGTAGCTATACAGTGAAACACGTTCCAAACCTTATGACATCTATGTAGCTATACAATGAAACACGTTCCAAACCTTATGACATCTATGTAGCTATACAGTGAAACACGTACCAAACCTTATGACATATATGTAGCTATACAGTGAAACACGTACAAAACCTCATGACATCTATGTAGCTATACACTGAAACACGTTCCAAACCTTATGACATGTATGTAGCTATACAGTGAAACACGTTCCAAACCTTATGATATGTATGTAGCTATACAATGAAACACGTTCCAAACCTTATGACATCTATGTAGCTATACAGTGAAACACGTACAAAACCTTATGACATATATGTAGCTATACAGTGAAACACGTTCCAAACCTTATGACATCTATGTAGCTATACAATGAAACACGTTCCAAACCTTATGACATCTATGTAGCTATACAGTGAAACACGTACCAAACCTTATGACATATATGTAGCTATACAGTGAAACACGTACAAAACCTCATGACATCTATGTAGCTATACACTGAAACACGTTCCAAACCTTATGACATGTATGTAGCTATACAGTGAAACACGTTCCAAACCTTATGATATGTATGTAGCTATACAATGAAACACGTTCCAAACCTTATGACATCTATGTAGCTATACAGTGAAACACGTACAAAACCTTATGACATATATGTAGCTATACAGTGAAACACGTTCCAAACCTTATGACATCTATGTAGCTATACAATGAAACACGTTCCAAACCTTATGACATCTATGTAGCTATACAGTGAAACACGTACCAAACCTTATGACATATATGTAGCTATACAGTGAAACACGTACAAAACCTCATGACATCTATGTAGCTATACACTGAAACACGTTCCAAACCTTATGACATGTATGTAGCTATACAGTGAAACACGTTCCAAACCTTATGACATCTATGTAGCTATACACTGAAACACGTACCAAACCTTATGACATGTATGTAGCTATACAATGAACACGTACCAAACGTAATGACATTTATATATGTAGCTAATTATATAAATCTAACTATACCATAGACAGGTACCAAACTTAATTACATGTATGTAGCTATATCATAGACAGGTACCAAACTTAATAACATGTATGTTGCTATACCATAGACAGGTACCAAACTTAATTACATGTATGTGGCTATATCATAGACAGGTACCAAAATAAATTACATGTATGTTGCTATACCAAAGACAGGTACCAAATTTAATTACATGTATGTAGCTATATCATAGACAGGTACCAAAATTAATTACATGTATGTTGCTATACCAAAGACAGGTACCAAACTTAATTACATGTATGTAGCTATATCATAGAAAGGTACCAAACTCAATTACATGTATGTAGCTATACCATAGACAGGTACCAAATTTAATTACATCTGTGTAGCTATATCATAGACAGGTACCAAACTTAATTATATGTATGTAACTGTATCATAGACAGGTACCAAACTTAATTACATGTATGTGGCTATATCATAGACAGGTACCAAAATAAATTACATGTATGTTGCTATACCAAAGATAGGTACCAAATTTAATTACATGTATGTAGCTATATCATAGAAAGGTACCAACCTCAATTTAATGTATCTAGCTATATCATAGACAGGTACCAAACTTAATTACATGTATATATCTATATCATAGACAGGTACCAAACTTAATTACATGTATGTAGCTATATCATAGACATGTACCAAACTTAATTACATGTATGTAGCTATACCATAGGTGGTACCAAACTTAATTACATGTATGTAACTTTATCATAGACAGGTACCAAACTTAATTACATGTATGTGGCTATATCATAGACAGGTACCAAAATAAATTACATGTATGTTGCTATACCAAAGATAGGTACCAAATTTAATTACATGTATGTAGCTATATCATAGACAGGTACCAAACTTAATTACATGTATGTAGCTATATTATATACAGGTTCCAAACTTAATTACGTGTATGTAGCTATACCATAGGTGGTACCAAACTTAATTACATGTATGTAACTATATCATAGACAGGTACCAAACTTAAATACATGTATGTAACTGTATCATAGACAGGTACCAAACTTAATTACATGTATGTAGATATATTATATACAGGTTCCAAACTTAATTACATGTATATATCTATATCATAGACAGGTACCAAACTTAATTAGATGTATGTAGCTATACCATAGACAGGTACCAAACTTAATTACATGTATGTAGCTATATATCTATATCATAGACAGGTACCAAACTTACTTACATGAAGGTAGCTATACCATAGACAGGTACCAAACTTAATTATATTAATCTAACATTTTAGACTATGATTTGACTCCGTCCCATTTTTAGCTACAACAAGCAGTAAATGAGGAGACGTTCGCTATCTTACAGAGAACATACTGTAGATACAGGTGTACAACAGGTATACCTAACGTTTAGGTACACGTGCACTGTGCTATATTACGCTTGTACTAGCTACTGTTGGCGTGAAATCGATTTACCAGGGAATTGTACCATAACTATATATAATCGGAAGTGCCGAGTCCTGATACAAAAATCCTCGTTTTCTTTATTATGATTTGTACTGGCTATATAGAAAGGGGCGAAAATACAGAAAATAGAGAAGCACAGTTTTTACTATATGGTTCAACGAGTCCCCTGAATGCCCTACCAGCGATCTATATTTTGACATACCTTATATATTCAGACATTTTCTGGTCATAATAAAGGGTAACATGATCGTAACGTTATAGTCTGAAGTTCTATATAATTACCCATATCGACTGCCAGGGCAAACCCGATCCAGGCTAGTAATACCGCCGACCGACATACTTCTCTCTTCACATCCATGGGCACGGTAAGAATTCACGGAGATTCTCCGAGAATATCACAACTATTTCACCTTATAAGACGCCATGTTTAAATCATCGACGCTTTACGATCATTGTTTACAAATGGCCGCCGCTCCTTGGCAACCTGCCACCTTACCTGCCGTGTCACGTCTCACTGTGTATGATCAGCCGAGGGAATGTATAATAAACAACGTTCGACAAATAAAATGTTTCAAATCGCATGACGATGTCACAAGATTGTTATAAAGTCGAGTTCACCGAGAACACTCTGATTCTAAAATGTCGGTATGAGGTCTTAAAATAACGGTTTTACTGCTCTAGTTAATGTCCAATAAGCCCTCTTAAAAGATGGCATAGTCAACCACAATGTCAACCTCCTGAAGGACCACAATAGAGAAAGGAAATGGTGAAGTTTTAAGAAAACAAGAAGATTTTCTAAATGAAGTTAAATCATTTCATGAACAACTGTATCCAAGTAATAGAAATATCGAAGAAGTGGATCTAAATAAATTTCTACCTAACTGTAATGTTCCAAAATTAAACAATGTAGAATCTTTATCTTTAGAAGGTAATATAACTTTTACTGAAGCGTCGCATACTTTAAAACATATGAAAAATAATAAAAGCCCCGGGTCGGACGGATTTACAGTAGAATTTTGTAAGTGTTTTTGGAAACAACTAGGTAAATTCTTAAAAAATTGGAGACCTATTTGTCTTTTGAATATTGTTTACAAAATTGCATCTGGCTCAATAGCTTCTAGATTAAAAACTGTTTTAGATAAATTAATTAACACTGACCAGACAGGATTTATTTCAGGCAGCGGAGAATACACGATTAATTTACGATAAAATGCAGTATACAGAGGGCAATGATATAGATGGGATGCTTTTGATTGTTGATTTTGAAAAGGCATTTGATTCTGTTAGCTGGGAGTTTATTGATAATGTATTTAAATATTTTAATTTTGGTGAGGATATTAGAAGTTGGATGAAAACATTACATAATAACTCTATGTCTGCTATTAATCAAGGTGGTAATCTCTCATCTTTTTTTGAAATTAAGAGGGGTTTCCGTCAAGGACTCAAGGTGATCCGATAGCTCCGTACATTCTTATTTTGTGTTCAGAAATACATGCAATTAGACTTAGAAATAATAATTATATAAGGGGTATTAATGTAGACAACTGTCCACTATACTTCTCTCGCAGTATACAGACTATACCTCTCTTATTTTAGATGGAACGAAACAATCATTAAAAGAATCAATAAAAGAGCTTAATTTATTTGCAAAAATTTCTGGTCTTAAAATAAATAAAAGTAAAACACAAGTTATATGGATAGGCAATAAAAAGTACAGTGATAAGATTTATTATCCGGAATGGAACCTGCAATGGGGAAGTCAAAAATTTATGGTACTAGGTATAGAATTTCATGCAGATTTACATCAAATCCCTAAATTAAACTATGCTAAAAGATTAGTGAAACTTAGTCAATAATTAAGAATTGGAGTAGAAGAATATTAACACCAATAAGAAGAATTCAAATTATTAAATATTTATTAATATCCCAATTTAATCATCTATTTATCTCCTTACCAAATCCAGATGACAATTTTATTAAAAAAAAAAAATCAGATTTTTTTTATTTCTTATGGAAAAGTAAAGTAGATAAAACAAAACGGGATATTATCATCAAAAGCTATCAGGAAGGGGGACTTATAATGATACACATCGAATCGGTTATTGAAGCCTTGAAACTTACTTGGAATAGGTAGGTTGCTTACATCAGGGGGTAAATGGCAAGTGTTATTTAAAAAATATGCTAATAAGGACATTTTATTTCATTGGGGTTCAGAATATTTATCGATTATTCAAGGCAATTGAAAAAGCCTATTTTGGAAAGATGTGTTTCAATCATGGAGAAAAATAGCAGATAAGGAAGATTGTATAAGAGAGATAAAAAGTAGATTGAAAATGCCTATTTGGTATAATACATATCTTACAGTAGGAACCAAGTGTTTATTTTATAAGCAATGGTTTGAAAAGGGTGTTATATTTATAAATGACTTATTAAAAGATAATAATTCTGGTATTTTTTATTGTTTCATAACTTTCTCACATATCAAGGTATTATTAATACTATAAAAAACTACATGTCCAATGATGATACTTTGAATACTTTGATTAGTTATCCATACATATCCTTAAATTTAGAAATATTTATGAAGCAAAAAAAAGGAACTCAAGATTTGTATAAGTTGTTGTGCCAAAATAGTACCATATCCACTGGGAAAAACAAATGTTTGAATTCGATGATGACACACGGAAATTGATTTATATGATTCCTTTTGCAGTAACTAGAAATTCAAAATTACAATGGCTTCAATACAGAATAAATCAACACATTTTAACTACAAACTCTTATCTTTTTAAAGCAGCTCTTACCGATAGTGCCCTTTATTTTCAATGTAAGACTGAACTAGAAACAATAATTCACACACTATGGGAATGTGAGAAAGTACAAGACTTGCTTCACAATTTTGAGTTCCTTCTTGATGCATTATTAATCCCATTTGGTTTTAACAAGGAAACCTTCATTTTCGGTTTATTTAATCAAAATAGTATCAGTAGTAGGGTAGATAATAACCTAATTCTAATTATAAAACAATATATTTATAAATCGAGATGTTTACAAATGTCATTGTCAGTAGCTGCACTTAAGAACCTTATCAAGGAAACATATTTTACTCAGAGATATATTGCTGTCAATAAAAGTGAATTATTTTTATTGAAATTTAATCCGGAATGGAAAAAAGGGGAAAGTCTAATGAATATTGCTTAAATCCTGTCTTTGCCAAAATATGAACATATAACTATAGAATTTTCTTATATAAACATATAAATACATATATGTAAAACTCCTTGAACTCTCCGACACATCTATATAGCTTCTTTGTTTCTCAATCCCCCCTCCCCCTCATTGGTTTTTTCTCTCTCTCTTTAGTCTTACTTTCCCTTCTATACCTCTAGGACCTGCTCTAACCTCTTTTCTATCACTTGTAAACAATGCCTATATATAACGGACACAATTTAGCTGTAATTTAATTTGACATAAACATAAATAATCATTAATTATACCTGGAAATAATAGAGAGGTACCATGGCCATATATGCAGTTTATTATAAACGAATAATTAATGAATGAATGGTAATGTGTGAGAGTAATAATGTTTATGTATGATATATTTGCATTGTTATAAACTTGTAATTTTTTTTACAAAATTACAAAAAAGGACCACAATTAAATATTGGAATTCAGATATGCAAATTTGTTTTTTCTTCTTCATAAAATGGTACTTAGGAACGTTACAAATGTAACCTCTTCTGCAATGAGGCATTCACACAGGACGTCTTCATACAAATAGTTCAACGGCACTATACATGTTACAATGTCAACCTCTGTTGCGACCCCACTGAATGCTACGTAATGGCCAAGTTCATTTATATACCTAGGTCATGCGGAGTTTAGTTTCTCTTTTATTAGCCGTCAAGAGGCTTTGAGAAACGACAAGTATCGATTATATAGTAAAATGTTCCGATTTATAACATCATTTATTGGTATATAATGAAACCAAAGGCCGTGTGACCTTGGTGAATAAATTAACTTTACAGGCAGTTTCTTTTAATATTTAGCATTGCTATGTCAAAAAGGCAAGACATGTTAAATCTACATAGTACAGCACTTTTCATGTCCAGTTCTTATACTGTTTATAACATGTATAGCCCATTCACACATCAGAATGTTACGAAATGGGATGGCATGTTAAGTTCTTCGTCAACCTCAATCACAAAGCCTTTATTTTCTTGTTCACAATTTGTTGAAATACATTACAGAGGAATTTTACTATGATTTTAGGGGTTTCACATGGTCACACCCATTTTTATTTGAGGCCTGTATGTTTCAGCCCCGCATGACCAAGGTGTACGCACTTGAACTACTGTGTCATTTCGTATCACCCAGTTGGATTGCAAAAGAGATCGACAAATAACTATGCTAAAATGCGGGTGAACTATTTTGATTAAACATCACTATTAACAAATTCATCGTCGTTATACACCATTTTAATAACTAAAATACAAGTTGAGTATATCGAAATTACAGACCTGGGTCTTTAAGTATGATCTATCAGGGGGTTGGTACTTCGGTGATCCATTCCATAAGGGGCTTGATAAACCTTCAGAAGTTTGGTAGTTTTATACATGCTGGACTATGACCAATGTTGTATTAAAACTGCTCACTCAGACCATACTTCTGGACATATATATATCGATACTCGTATAGTACAGAGTTATAGATATTAACAACAGGGTCGGTTGAATTCAGGCTTGGGAAATAATGTACCCACTGCATGTCGTTAACGTTGACTAATGTGGGAACCTTGTAGATCGGGGGGTTCCTCCTGTGCTTTCTGCGAAGAGGAAATTGCAGAAACCTAAATTGATCTGCTGACCCTTTGCAACATTTGTGATCCTTGTATGTTCTCTTTACTTTCTAAAAGTTTTTGCAATATCTTACTTTCGGCCTTAGCGTAGAACGATTCTGTCCCCAGGTCGGGACATACAAAGTCCTTAAAATGACAGTTGTTAATCCGTGCTTAACGTTCTGCATTTGAGGTAATGACAACAATCGGTTCACCCGTTGTCAGTATAATGTGACTGGGCAGAATGCTATGCTGGCTGCCCTCGTCATGGTATTGCAGTGAGATAGCACTATAAAGACGACCTCATATCCGCGCTATCACGAGGAGGCAAATACACCAACATACCGCTTCCAGAACACATACACGCATGCATTACACACACGCAATCATATCCTCAAATTACCTTAGCCGTTAATAGGACATTAAACAAAATGAAACAAAACCTAAAGCGATAATGTCGGACACATCCTTATATAATAATAATCCCACTCTAACTTATACTGAACATATTACATAGATTGTAATCTGACAATAATGCTTGACATCAGTGTAGAATTATACTTCTTCAATAAGTACGTGCATATTTTTTTTTTTACACCAACTATGAAACAGGTTTTTCAAAACTTATAGTACTTATTCTTGTTTAAAAGCGCACGTGGGTCATCGTGTAAGGAAACCGGAGTACCCGGATAAAACCCACGTTGTCAGAGAGGTGACCCAATACCTTTTTACGTCCAATCGGGGTATCGAGCCCAACTCTGCCTATATTTACGTCATCTATAAGTACACCACGTTAGTTGGAAGTTCAGCTAAGGGATGTTGTATCTCATTTATGCATAATTTCTTCGTCTTTATACGTAAGAAGTCAGCTAAGTTTTCTCAGAAACATTACAAGAACGGCTAATTGTTCCACAATTTCCATAAAATATCAAATTGGAATCTAATCATCGGTAATTTAAGCTTCACGTATAGTATTAACCCTTATCTAATCAGCAGATTACCGTGGTTTTTTAAGCAAAAGTGTCAAACTTCATAGCGGTCACGTTTCCGCCCCGATGACTTTTATCCCATTTCTGCCCCACAAGATCAGACCAAGTTTCTCAACCCATGTACTCAACCCACATTTCTCAGTGTTTGACACAATATTTTTTCTATCCCTTTTTTTAGTTTTGTTGTTTTATAGTGAAAAAAAGTCAGCGTAACCAAACAACGACAGTGTCAGCTGGCGATATCGTCACCTAGTGTTATTTACATGTAAATCACACCAATGTCAACGGAGCTGGGTACGAGAGGTGGGGGGTAAAATATATCATTATTTCCAGTCAAAGGACACAATATCAAAACACATACATTTCAAATTAAAATAAAAGATGAAAACTGTATCACTGTGTTTGTAATTAATTCAGTTTTGAAATTTCGCATTCTTTGAATGACTAAAAACTACCAAAATGTGAAATTTCATCTTTCTGGTATAACTTACAAACCACCGACATTTTTTTTTAACCTCACGTTCCTATGGTGGCTTATATTTGACATTTCAAAAAACCCGAAAAGTCTTATATAAGTCAACATAGTATTTACGTTCTTGGTACAGCTTACTTAATAGCGGATAATTTGGAAGGTCTGAAACCGATGTTTTTGAAGAACACCTGTGCGGTCGGGCAGGTGACCCATACCTTTTCGCGTCCGATCAGGGAATCGAACCTCGGCCGCATTGGTGAAAGGTCGGTGCGCTATCCACTGAACCACCCTGCTACTCGATTTACAACTAATAATTCATCGAGACATAAAAACAACTGAACTGTGGAACATCATCTTCGTGGTACAGTTTACAAAACACTGAGATGTGAGCGGATTGGTCGAGTGGTTAACACTCCGGCCTTCCAAGCAGGCGGCCGCGGTTCGATCCCCGTTGTCGCCGTACACATGGAATATCAGAGAAAGTGTTTTTCTCCTGCCCACACAACTCCAACAACCCAGGTGGAGTATAAAATGGTCTGGGGGGTGTGTTGCGGTATCTGTGCTGTAGCATTCAAGTGAGGTGGCACTATAAATGATACCGTTGGAAGCACGGTCCCATTACAAACAGAACACAATACATCTCCAGCACACACACAGGCATACATACATAGGGAGATATTAGCCAGGTGGCATAGGACTAGTAGTTAGCGCCTGATAAGGCAGCTCCTGCGAATTCCTCAATATTGTATTGATTAATATATACGCTAATTGTATAGACTGTATGCAATTGTATATCTATGTACTATAAAGCGCTTTAGAGTGGCTTATGTTAGCTAAATAGGGCGCTATATCAAATGTTGTATATTATTATCTCATCTTCCTGGTACAGTTTACAAAATACTGAGATGTGAGATCTCACCCTCATGGTACAGTTTTCAAAACAATGAGATGTGAGATGTCATCTTCCTGGTACAGTTTACGAAACAATGAGATGTGAGATCTCATCATCTTTTGGCACATTTTACAAAACAATGAGATGTGAGATCTCATCCTCCTTCCTGGTACATTTTATAACACCAAGATGTGGAATCTCATCTTCGTGGTAGAGTTTACAAAACACATATGTTCCAGGCTCAATAAAGATCGGTCACGATGTACCACATATCTTCTTAGGATAGAGTTAACTCTTATTAGTATAATATCAACTAGAACCGACTTACCGAAAAAATCGATGATTTCAGGTTAATTTGTACATCAAGTTTGATCATAAAGATGGGTACGGATACCTATTTGGTTTAGTGACGTCAGTAACCTTCAAAGTTTGGCGTCAGTCAAGGTCATTGACGTCATTAACAGTTATCTTCCAAGACATTTGGGTAGATTATGTCACGGTTATACGATCGAAAACTGTTTACCTTACCGATAAAATACCGTGTAAATATAGGATACTTACTTTGTTCTTGTATTGTTAACGGTCCATCGACAATGGGACAACACTGTACTTATTAAATATAGACCGTTACAAAGATGAATATATCAAACTAAAACTAAATAGATTATGAAATCTTCTTTTAAACAACCAATAAAATGTTCTATGTGAAGTTTCGATGAATAGTACGACATGTACACTAGTACTGTCACCTTCAGCAGACAAATGACCAGTGAAGCGTATGCACACAAAGGTGTAACATTTGTACGAGTTGTCCACAGATCGATGTCGATTTCGGCTACGCTGTAAGCGTATGTACAATAGTTGTTATATATGTACCGAAATGACTAGATTCAGATGAGCTTCGTTTAATATTTGGTTATAGATGTGCGAGAGTCTTTGAGCCCCCTCGTCTCGATTTAGAACTGGCCCACTGCGGCGTATCCAGATGGCACCCTTTATCTGCCGCTTGAACAGATTGCTCTCTCTGTCCAAAACTTTGGAGTTATCCCAGTCAATCACATGATTTTTCTGTGTGACATGGTCTGTGATTGCCGATTTAATTATCTGGGACTCCGACTGCTTCCTTTCTGATCTGGTGAATTTCCTACCTTCTTGGGTTTCTGTATCTCTCCGGTGTTCACCAAGGCGGACCCCAAAACGCATTCCAGTCTCTCCAATATACGACGCGTCGCAGTTTTTGCATTCGATTTTGTATACGTATTCTGCGACGTTTTCTTGATGTGTTTTATCCTTAGGGTGTACTAGGATATTGCGAAGTGACTTGTGGGGCTTCGTGGCTGTTGCTATGCCATGACCGCGATATCTCCTCTGGATGGTTTCGGATATACCCTTTATATACGGGATGACCACTTGACCTTTGGTTTTGTTCTTATCCTTACTTTGACCCGTTTTAGGGCCCATTCCGGATATGCACATGTTCTCATTGCCCTAGCGAAGTGATTCTGCTCTTGTGTTTTGACCTGTTGTTCTATGACTATTGTATCACATCTGTTGAGCAATGTGCGTACGACGCCTAACTTCTGGTGCAAAGGATGGTGAGATTTGAAGCTAAGGTATTGGTACGGTTCCGTCTTCTTTCTTTACCAGTAGAGTGTCTAGGAAGTGCATTGTGTCGTTGGTTTCTTCCTCGCACTGGCATCTATGGTGTTGATATGTGTAGTTAAATCCTTCTGTGACCCCTTCTTGATTATCTCACATATGTCGTCAACATATCGTTTCCATAAGCTAGGCTGTTGCTTCTTGCTCCAGATGTTCCATGAACAAGTTGGCCATAATGGGAGACACTGGACTACCATAGCAGTGCCGAAGCGTTGTTGATAAATGTTGTTTCGGAAACTAAAATATGTTGTTGTCAGCACTAATTCGAGCAAATCCATGAAACTAAATAGGTTAAAATATGTAAAGGATGTAAAGTATGCAAAAATACATCAATAGCAAACGAATCAGTTGTAAAATATATCATATCATATTGTGACGGTTACTGATTGTAAATAGTCATATATCAATTGTACAGAAACTGTATCAAAACAATTATGGAATCTGTCACGGATTCGATTGAAATCAGCGCATTCAATCATAAAGTGTTTGGTTGTAAATGGTCGACCACATGCATTACCAATAAGGCTGGTCTTCTTTACGTAAAATGTAACCAAGTGTGATGTAGGTATGGCTAATGCGCAGTCGCGGGGTCAACTTCATTTCTGCGATCTGCTCTGTCATATGTGTTGACGCTATAGGGTATTTTTTTCTTGTTCTTTTGTGCTGACGTCATGGTATCACTTTTTTCCTGGGATGACGATGCTATCCTTTGGCCATTGTTAGTTTAATAAAAGTCATTCATTATTTTAGCATATTGTAAATATCACACAGGTTTAAATGTCTATAAAACAGTATGTGTTTGATATTCAATCATATTACTTGTAATAACGAATAGTTTTGTACCCGATCTTACTCGAGTGATGAAACAAAAATAATTAACAAATAAACATTGCTTACATTTTCTCCACATGTTTAGCATCCCATGTTAAATCGGACGCGTTGGTTGTTTATCATAGTTATGTTAATTTCTCAGTGACCAAATAACCTTGCTTCTCGGTCGAGCTGTACAGCCAGGCCCAGAATGACTTATTTTTTCGGTTGGATCATTGTGAATATATGCCTTATATCGCTGTTACAAAATCTGTATGCTGATTAGCAGTTCCCGTGTAAGGGTTCACATTTCAATCTGTTGACGGCCCGGCCGTCCTAGATTTTACCCGGATGCCGGTTTGAAGAAATCTCCGTATCTTGTATATACACGAATTTTGACTCGACTAACACTGGTAGTTTTTTTAGATTGTAAATCTGTTTTTAATTCAAATGGTAAAAAGGTCTTAGAAAATTAACTGATGACACTTGTAAAATTAACGTTTCAATAACTGCAATGGTAATTCAATTAAAATCAAGGGTGACAATTCAACACAATCACGGGTGTGCTGCATAAGTTAAAACTTATTTATTACCAAAATTAGACAAGGGGTTAGGCACAAGTTATAACAACTTATCAACGCCTTCTCCCAATATACATTTTAAATGGCATTATAATAATGACAATAGATATATATACATTTGTTGTTACAATTTGAATAAAAAATCTCTTGCTGGATTTAATAAAGTTTTGCATAGATCTATTTTGAACCAAAATACGTCTTTCGTTTGTAAAAAGGTGACCTTCCATAAAATAGTGAAAGACATTCCCACAAGGATAATCACAATTACAATATGCACTCTCAACAAGGTTAACTCTAAAAAAATCATAATTAAGGAAACTACACTGGTGTCGGAGCTTATTAGTATGCATTCTATTAGGTATTAGCTATTAGATACTCAAATTGTAAATGAGTTGGCTGATTACAATACCATGTACAGTAGAGGGTCCTGTACGTCTGTGAAATGGAAAGGCGAGAATACTATGCTAATTTTAGATAAATTAAGTGAGAACTGTGAGTTAATTGATGAACAATTGAATGTTGATTTAAATAACCAAGATGCAGTTGATGAATGTGTGAATAATATAAGTAGAATATTAAATGATTGTACATTACCTTTTTGTGAGTGTAGAGATACCCCTCTGAGAAACTCCCGCGATCACCGCACTAAAACTGTTGTTATTGAAGATAAACCGTGGATAACTCCTCGGTGCAAAGATCTATATACTGAATACAGAAATTCGTTGATTAATTTTAACCGGGATAAATCAAATCAAAATTACAATATATTAATAACCGCCAAACGTAATTACAAAAGGTTGGTGTTTAAACTTAAAAGAGATTATAAACGATATGAAGGCGACATGCTGGTCCTTTTGAAAAGAAATGATCCAAGAAAATTTTACAGTATCTTTAATAATCGGAAGTCGAACAGAGCTATGAATACACTCACAATAGATGACTTCTATAGACACTTTAAATATCTGGCGCAAAAGGAGAATGATGGCGCTGACCAACATGTTCCTAATGTTAATATAGAGTCAGTTTATGAAGATCTTGATTCTAATATCACAACAAAAGAAATTGTTAAAGCCATTGAAAACCTGAAATCAAACAAAAGTTGTAGTGAAGACTTAATCATAAACGAAATTTTTATTCAAGGAAAGCATATTCTGGTGCCATATTTGGAACGGTTGTTTAATGCTATTTTTAGATCTGGGTTTTTCCCTGAATCTTGGTCACAAGCATGTATTGTTCCTGTTTTTAAGAAAGGCTGTATTAACGACACTAATAATTATCGTGGTATATCACTTGTAAGCTGTTTTGGTAAATTATTTACATCAATCTTGAATAATAGAATTATGACATGGGAAAAAGAAAATTGTATAATAACAGATGCTCAGTTTGGTTTTAGAAAAGGCAGTTCAACCATTGACGCCATATTTGTTTTACAAACATTAATTAACAAGAAATTGCGTAAAAAAGAGAGACTTTACTGTTGCTTTATAGATTTAAAAAAAGCATTTGATTTTGTTAATAGAGGAAAACTGTGGAGTAAATTAATACACCAAGGTATTCGTGGAAAATTTTTAAAAATATTATTATCTTTGTATGATAATGTCAAATCCTGTGTAAAATTTGAGGGTCAATTAAGTCATTGTTTCCCTAATTATACCGGTCTCTTACAAGGGGAAATATTGTCACCTGTGTTGTTTTCTTTGTATGTGAATGATTTTGAAATTAATTTTATTAATGATAATTGTCCAAGTATTGATTTACAGATGCTTAACCTTTTCCTGCTAATGTATGCTGATGATATGGTTTTTTTCGCTGATAGTCCAGCTGCATTGCAAAACATGTTAGATTCCTTACACAGTTACTCTAGAAAATGGGATCTGGAAGTCAACATTGATAAAACAAAAGTCATGGTTTTTAGAAACGGGGGAAACATAAGAAATAATGAAGTGTGGAAATATAATAATGAGAACATAGAAATTGTTGACTGTTTCAAATATTTGGGAATGTTTTTTAATTATAATGGTAAATTTTATAAAACCCAAAAGCATTTAGCGGACCAAGGAAGAAAGGCTTTATTTTCATTATCATCCTCTTTAAAGAACCATTGTTTGAATTTGGAAACCCAATGCTCTGTCTTTGATATTTATGTCAGCAGCATCTTAAGCTATGGTGCAGAAATATGGGGGTTTCACAAAGCTCCTGATATAGAGAGAGTTCATTTGAATTTCTGCAAAAAAGTCCTTAGAGTATGTAAATCTACATTCAATGATTTAGTTTATTGTGAATTGGGTAGACTACCATTAATTGTTACAAGAAAGCTAAAAGTATTCAAATATTGGTTGAAGTTGACGAAATCTGATAATTTGATATTAAAAACTTGTTATGATGAATGTGTCAACGT
>NW_018408902.1:650638-693742 GCF_002113885.1 Mizuhopecten yessoensis | reverse complement strand
GGGGCTATAGGTAGTGGTAGCAGAATGTCAGACGCCTTTACCACTCGGCCGACTCATCAACATTGAACATACCCAGAGCGGAAAGTTATTATCCCGGAGCAGGCGAGCACAATAAGGTAAGTAATGGTGACATCGGGTATTCTTATTTTGTAAAGATGACATGAATTAAACTACGTTATAATTATCATCCATGCGTAGCTTAATGACATATAATACGTCAAGTACCTGCTTCCCGGGGAGAAGTACGACCTACCTGTAATACGCTCTCAAAAGAACAGCATCTGGTTTCTAATTCATAATCCAGGGTGGAAGGAAACTGGTCCCTGTGATAAGCATCTATTGTATATATGCCTACAGGTTCTCGGCACGTTCCACATAATAACCCCTGAAATATATCAAAGCCCTCAGAATTAGGCTGTTTACAAACAAGTTCACGGGTCATTCTATGATAGTATAAACACATTTACGGGTGGCGAGCCGTACTCAGTCTAGCCATGGATTACAAGCTGATGGTTATGTGTGTGTGCGTGGCGATCGGTGTATGTGAAGGGGTTGAGCCCGAATATAGCGTCCCGGGGGTTGGGATTGAAGGTAACGATACCTCTTCAACTACGCCTAAAGGGTTCAATGCATTTTTTGACAACCCCATGGATTTTTTTCTCTTTATGGACGAAGTGAAAACTGTGTCTATGTCCTACAGACTTGTGTGTGATAGAGTTGCTGAGAAAGTTCAGCTCACTTTTCGTAGCCAGGATCCCGATAGGTTCTTCGTCGTCTCTCCGGACAGGGTCCTGATTTCGTGTGAAAATGCGACAGAAACTCTCGTCAGTATGGAGAACACTTCCATTACAACCACACCAATATCTAGCTTGTCTCCGATGGCTGACCAACTCTACGAATTAGTCCAATCAGACAAGATCAGGCTACACCTGTCCGGAGTCCTGCTTGGACGGAGAAACTTGGTCATCACTGTCCGTAGGTCAAGTCCGGACAATGATTCCATCAGTGACGACGGAAACACGGATCAACTATTATTCCCATTCGTCATCAATCGAAAAATGTCAAAGCTTGATCTGGCAGTACAGGTCATAGTGTATTTCTTCTTCATCTTCATCACACTGGCGTTTGGCTGTAAACTGGACCTAAAGGTGGTCAAGGAATCGGTCAAGAAGCCAATAGCTGTGAGCATTGGTCTGGGATGTCAATACCTAGTGATGCCGCTTGTAAGTACCCATTCATATAGAGATGAGGGATAAGGGATGGGGGAAGTGTGGGCATGGTAAGGGTTGAGTTGGGGGTTAAACACAATAAAATATTCACTTTTATCATAAGGCTCTCACTTAACCAATAACATTCCAGTAAAATATCCCCTTTTATTTCTATATTTTTGTACTAACAATGTTGGCTCACGTATTTCTTATTATATCTAATAATGCCTGCATATATACTGGTACATGTATCTAACTATACAGATACATGTATACTGATACATGTTCTAACTATACCGATACATGTATACTGGTACATGTTCTAAATATACAGATACATGTATACTGGTACATTTTCTAACTATACAGATACATGTATACTGATACATGTTCTAACTATACCGATACATGTATACTGGTACATGTTCTAAGTATACAGATACATGTATACTGGTACATTTTCTAACTATACAGATACATGTATACTGATACATGTTCTAACTATACCGATACATGTATACTGGTACATGTTCTAAATATACAGATACATGTATACTGGTACATGTCTCTAACTATACAGATACATGAATACTGGTACATGTTCTAACTATACAGATACATATATACTGGTACATGTATGTATCTATATAGATACATGTATACTGGTACATGTTCTAGCTATACAGATACATGTATACTGGTACATTTTCTAACTATACAGATACATGTATACTTGTACATGTTCTAGCTATACAGATACATGTATACTGGTACATCTTCTAACTATACAGATACATGTATACTTGTACATGTTCTAGCTATACAGATACATGTATACTGGTACATGTATCTAACTATACAGATACATGTATAGTTAGAACATGTACCAGTATACCTGTATCTGTATAGTTAGATACATGTACCAGTATATATGCAGGCATTATTAGATATAATAATGCCTGCATATATACTGGTACATGTATCTAACTATACAGATACATGTATACTGGTCCATGTTCTAGCTATACAGATAAATGTATACTGGTACATGTACTAACTACACAGATCAATGTATACTGGTACATGTTCTAACTATAGAGATACATGTATACTGGTACATGTTCTAGCTATACAGATACATGTATACTGGTACATCTTCTAACTATACAGATACATGTATACTGATACATGTTCTAACTATACAGATACATGTATTCTGGTACATGTTCTAACTATACAGATACATGTATGCTGGTACATGTTCTAACTATACAGATAAATGTATACTGGTACATGTACTAACTACACAGATCAATGTATACTGGTACATGTTCTAACTATTCAGATACATGTATACTGGTACATGTTCTAAGTATACAGATACATGTATACATGTATACTGGTACATGTATGTATCTATACAGATACAGTAAGAGTCATGCGGTATTAGATAACCAGCACGTTTTTGGGACAAGAAAGATAAAGTAATGTTATAAGGTCATGCCCCATATTACAGAAATACAAATACCAGTGACCTTGTGCATGTTGATACTGGATAAATGTCATACCGGATGTATCCATTACACAATATCAACACTTAAGGAGCCCTGTCCCATGTACTGTGGTTATTTCGTATAACCAGTAACCTCCATTGAATTGGATAAAACTGTAGCACATTTGGACACTGTTGTTAAGGTAGGTCAGTTGGTTAGAACAATGGTACAACAATATGAATTGAAGAGTTCAAAATCCCGTCTAGCTCAGTCATCATCTTTTCTACATGTATGACACTATTGCTGATTATATATATATATTATTTTCCATTTGTTTTTCTTTCATAAGCGTATGGTTTTCTTTTCAGAAAATGATTTATATAAGGTAAAGTCATGCCCGAAAAACAATTTCTAAAGCATAAGTACAGTTTTGGAAGTGGTACAGGGATCCTTAAAAATACGGACCCTGATTTCACGAACTCTTCCATTTGTCCATTGAAAACCATTGTTGGTGTCAAAAAGAGTTTTTTCCTCAGTTCCAGCAATGTTTTCCATATGAAAATATTTCTAGAGTTTTTACGGTTATAGAACGTCCCTTAATCCGTTATCTGACACATAAATCAAGAGACCCAAAGAACCTGTATCACTGTCATGTTTATTTTGTCTTCTGCTTACTTGACACCCCAGAGGCCTTCTCAGATTTCTTCTTGATTTAAAGAGTCAATTCTCTTGACTCAATTAACAACACTTGGTCAGGACATTTTTGCAACTTAAAAACTGATCTGGTTGGATTTGCAATTATGAGAAAAGTTTTGAAATAACAATATTTGATCACGACCAAGACAGAAAAATTCATATGAAATCGGTCAGATGGAAAATACCAGAACCAATCGATGTCTAAGGTTGATACCTTGGATTTGAAATGAGCAATTTTTATTCTCCTTGAGCAAATCTCACATATACTGAAGAGAAAGCCTTTGTAGATTTACCTCTATCTCTGCTTTCCATGCCCCCGACCTTGCATTAAGGAAGGGGTTGGGACACTTTTCTTTTAAACAAGATTGGGTTCTATTGCCTCAGTGAGGTTTCAGATCAATTGCCAAAATCCTTTGATCTGCACTTAAGTTATAGTTTTATTCCCGTTTTTTATGTTAGCCACCGTTCTTCCAACCTCAGGAGCAAGACTTATGGTTTATACAACACCAATATATCTTTGCCCAAAGATGTTTCAGCTCATGTTTGGTTAAAATCCCTTCATCCGTGAACGGAAGAAGTTGCCGTTGGAAAACTTTCGGGGAAGGTTAACTAAAATATCGTTATTTCACTCGTAAGCATTGTATTCTGTTGTTTGCAAAGGTCATCCGCATAATAGACATTAATCTTACCGACACACTGATGTTGGAAGCCTTAGTTAGACTGTATTAGCTCTTTGCTGGAAACCCTTAGGCTGTATTAGCTCTTTGCTGGAAACCCTTAGGCTGTATTAGCTCTTTGCTGGAAACCCTTAGGCTGTATTAGCTCTCGACTGAATGACGTAGAGTTGGTAACCCCTTCAGTGATATTTCAGACAAATGACGCCTTACGTTAGCCATCACTGGCTACCCGACCTAGTTCTCCATGTGCTACCTTCATCTTTGAACTACTCCAGGTACATCTGTGTCACAACTAAAACGCATGTCATTGTAATAGGGACTACATTTCGTCATATCGCACCCCAGAGCTATAATAGAGTGTCTTAAGTCCCGTCAGCTGTACCTGGTGGCTATATACAATGGACATACAAAGCGTGTCGTAGATAATGACCTCCCACTTACTCTCCAAGACAGGTATCACCACACAGACGTACAATGAAAGATAAATGAGAGAACACATACAGTCAACCGAAAATGAATAACGCTGCATCATGTAGCTCTTTCATTTCTGTATGGACCAAAGGAGGAAATTCAAATTGGTCTCAATTACTGTAGAGTAAGGGGTGTTCTTGCACGTATTTTATATAAAATTGATAAAGGTAAAATATGTATATTATGAACGTTGCCACTACTCAAAATGGACAACTGTGATTATCAAGGTTACCGAAAACTTTGAGGACTAAGAAATCCACTGGTAGAGTCCAACACCTTGTATCTCAAAGAATGAAATCACAAATATTTCACCGCCTGACCAGTTACCTCAACATAAAAACCAACCATTGATTCTAAAGTCGTTTTCCGTCAAGCCTTAAAATTCAAATTAACATTTCAACACTAATTAAAACCGTATTCAGCAGTTAAGGTAATAGGTTTGTGTCACCATTTCTCATTGGAATTTCTTCAAAGTTTCTAGTTATATTGCTTTGAAGTAAACATTTTCTGCCACGAAAAAACCCCATAGGCTGTCAGAATTTTAAGGATTTTAAATGGAAATTAATGTAAAAAGGAGTGAATTTTGAATTATTAAATGCTGACTTTGTGTAAAATAAATGGTCTATAAACGATTAAAAATGGACATTTTATAATAAAACCATATACACATAGTAATTGCATGTCAGAGTTATCTTTCTTGAAAAACTTCACCGTAGTGAAATAGGTAGCCGGTTTCCTGAAGTACAGAAAAATGGACACATGTGACTCATTGATAAAAAAACCCAACTGAATTAATGCCTTGATTGCTTTGAAATACTTTAATATTGAGAGAACACATTGTTCTGTCAATAATAAACATACAGTATTCATCAGTTTAATATTAAACTTAGAATATGCGGAAATTGTGATACTGTCTCCCGTCATTGGATTTTCAACTAGGGATGTACTTCCTATTTCCGTTTATCAATACACTCCTATGACCTTAAGCTGTGCGTTATTTAACAATAGGTTTAGAATGAGGACAAACACTTCAGATGACTCTAAGATTTGACGGTAGGATATTCTTGACTTTCCAAAATTTACCCGAAGTGTTCTGTACAGAGTCTAGGACCTATCTGACTACAACATACTTACATCACTTATTTACTACAGACGTACATAACCGAGGTATAATAGAATTATCTCACACGAGAGTGACAGTTGTCATTAAAGGTAGTTTTCATGCGCCATTGACCGAACTAGTGAGGCGACTCAGTTACGTAACATATAGGTAATACTAGGTCTGGACAACAAAAGGAAGATTATACCAGTGGCACTATAGCACTGACGTAACGAAGACATGGAGATAAACATGTCAGTTTGAATTAATATGACACAACGGGTATCTCACATAGGCTGCAGGTAAATAATGTTGTAAGTGTATAATGATTATAATTCTTAAAGAAAGCAAATACATCAGATATAAAATACAGTCTGAAACACTTTCCGAAATGTCTCTTGTTGGTTTTGATGAATTTGTTATCGCCGTTTAACAACTAAAATATGATCACTACTAAATTTCTCAGAATGTCTTTGTGATACTCCTGTTATTGGCTTCCTGGCAGCCTTTCCCTCCATGGTACTTGTGGCGATAAGGTGTCTGGCTTACTCGATGTTGTGGCGATAAGGCGTCTGGCTTACTCCATGTTACCATGCCATGCATTATTTCGAGACTTCCCTGTAACGTTTTCCCTGGGTTCACAAACTGTATCCAAGATTGCTACTATCTGACACTAGTCATTTCCTTTTTTTTTCTCCCCCGCTTTTACTTTGGGTTTGTCCGTCTGTCTGTCTGCTACGCTTCGTTTCCGTGCAATGACTATGACAAAAGTTAACCGATTTTCTTTAAACTTGGTCACTGGGTTTAATACCTTAAGGGCTCGGCAAACTTTGATGACCACTTTCAGAGGACCCCATTTGGTGGAGTTATGGCCCATTGAATAACGAAAAAGTTTATTACCGTCCGTTTCTGTTCATTAACTCTCGTAAATAGTATCCGATTGTCATCAATCTTAGTAACAGGGTTCAACGCACTAAGGGCTCGGACAAATTTCGCAACCACTTTAATCGGACTCCATTTGAGTCGGAGTCAGTATCTGCAGTTTCCGCTTAATAACTAGCAAGTATTAGATAAGGCTTTTTTTCCTTCGAGTTTCAAGCTATACATTATGTCTCGACAGCACGATACTCACATGTGTAAACCTAACCTCAATAATGTTTACCTACAATATGTCCTGAAAGCGGGAGATATAAATTCCACGAATTTGCTTCTTTTCCCCGCTCGTAGTATATCTACTAGGACCGCTAGACTTTGCATCTACATATATTCCTGCCCTGCTTTAATGTTTTCTAGCCCCGCGCAAGATGTGTGACATTGCTCTCCATTCTCTAACAGTTTGCAGCAGGGATATTATTTAAGTTCTCACCCACCTCACCTGTAAAGGCCTCTGGAGATTCCATTTGGTCCATACCTCCTAATATACTAAGTTCTCAGATAGTCCCTTCCTTTTTCTTCTACAATCCTTTTGATTTTCTATTTGTACCATTTGACATTTTTCCTTGGGTGTTTGTTTTCTACTTCTGCTAAAAAATGTGGAAAGCCAATTCCCTGTCTGGCGTTGCGAGTTTCCAAACGAATTTCATCAACTCTAACATACTCTCCGCCTCTTTCACCACAAAACTCAAGTGCACCCTGCGACTTTAAACGCCTTAATTTTTGATATCATTGGTAGTTATAGTTCTGCCGAGCCATGTATATGCCGACCGATATTTGGAGAAATCCGAAGCTTTTTCCTTTAGTACTCATTCACTATCTGTCGAAGCTTTCAATTGATCACTTTAATATTTCATACGGTTGTGTCATCGAGCCATTTTCCAGTGCAATTGATGTGTCTACGAATAAAAGACTATTATACTTTCCTCAAGACTCCTTTCTGCTTAGTCATAGTTTGTGAGGTTTGAAATGCATCCGTGCCAATGTCACCAACTCATCCAACAAGACAAACTAGTTTCTACAAGCGTAGTTGTGATACATTTCAAGGTCATGCATAATGCCAAATAAGCTAGACACGATTCTAGGCCCAAGGGTTTTTGCTTTTTGTTTTCGATGACAAGTGTAGTATTAAATTGAACTTTATTTATTTTACATCGATAATTTCCATAAGCATATATTAATCACACTTGGTGGCCTAAATGGTAGCGCGCAGAGGGTCTCAATGAGGGAGGAAACCGGAGTACCTTGCGAAAACCCACGTGGTCGGGTATACGTAGGTGACTCCGATACCGTTTCACGACTTCTCGAGGAATCAAGCCCATAACATTTTGGTGAAAGGCGAATGCGCAATCTGCTTTGCCAACCGACCACCAAGGTTAACATTTATTATTTTACACATGAATAAATTGGCTGCAGTGATCGGGTTTGCCAACATGTCCCATGAATAAACTATCTCGAATCACGTGGTTGCCTGACGTTCGATCATGTACATGTATGTTCAGTGTCATATAATCATGCAATTTTAACCTCGTTCTGGTTGATACAATAATTTATCAACTTTCAACAAGAGGGTTGACTTTGCTGGTCGACTATCAGTCCCCGAGCTTGGGCGTACACTTGTAGCTAGAATTTACTGTGGTAGGTTTGACATACAATACTAGTTACGTTATTGTTGTAGCTAGGAGATGCACATTTTTAACAACATGGATTTAGTGTAGGCATCCTTCCTTCTGTGCCGTATTCTACATACTTTTTGGAACCCTTTTTTCATTCAACCTTCCGTAACACTAATAAGTCCAACTTATAAGAACTTATCTCTGTAATATAAATAACTTTCTTTTTCATCAAATCGCGTTATTGTGGACATTGTGAAATATTCGAGTTTAGCTTGGTTCCACCATTTCATTATTGTTTCTTTTTTTGTTACAGCTGGGATATGCCGTCGCTAAACTTGTTGCGTCCGATCAACCGTCTGTGGCCTTGGGAATCTTCCTTGCAGGCTGCTGCCCCGGGGGTGGGGCTAGCAACATATACTCCCACCTTCTGGATGGTGATCTGTCATTATCCATTACTATGACGCTTATCAGCACCATAACCGCCATAGGTAAGTCATACAAGTGTTTTGCTTGCCGTATTTTTCTACCCTCATTCAGGCTTCGCTCGAAAATATAAAGACGTATAAGAGTCTACCGATCCTGTCTTTTTTATGTTATACTGACATGTTTATCTCTAACTTTGAACCGGTCCTTGCTCCACAACATTGAGGTTGTGTCCATACAAACAGTTCTACGAGATTGATAAGTTTTGAGTTAAACATACGCTGTATGTAAGTTTGGTCTTAGACACAAAAAGTATGCGAAAACTACTATGAACAAGTAAACCGTCTCGTATTAGTAAACGATTTTCGAAAACTACAAATGATCACGAGGAAGTGTCCAAAAATCAATTGCTGGAGCAGCAGTTGAACTGTTAAAGCGAGGGCCTGATTGGCGGTGTGCTACTGTGTGTTATACGTATTTAGAACGTGTTATTACATCACTTGCACAAGGCTGTATTGATATCAGAATCTCGACGATAAACATTACGTCAACTTAAAACGCCACCAGACTGCGTCAAATATAAACATCAGATTTTTGTTAACACTTTTGAGTTTTTTGAAATCGTCTTTTGATAACCGCCCTTTATTAATCCAACATATGACGTCATTTCCCGTACGCGCTCTCGTTATTGTTGGACAATAAAAACATTCGCTTTTGTCAGGAGGCAAAATCCTGAACAGACCAACATACCATATACGTACCCATTTAATGTGTGACCGAAGACCTTTTTATTTTGTGACATTCTGATTGGCTCCATCTTCATAAATGAAAAGTCGTATATCGTTTTGCATCTTGCATCTTTTTCTCTCATATTTGTCTGGGTTAATTTGTTTCCGATTTCTTTCAGGTTTTCTTCCACTATGGATGTACACGTTAGGTCAAGAATTCCTCCAAGACGGTAATAAAAAGCTGGATGTCCCGTTTTTCAACATCTTCACTACTCTTCTCCTTCTCATCATTCCGCTCCTCGTTGGAATCGGCGTACAATACAAACTTCCTAAGGTCAAAAGATTCATCCTGAAGATCGTCACTCCGGTAACCATCGTGGCCATTATTATTCTTCTGTCAGTTGGGATATATTCAAACTTGTTCATATTTAAACTTTTTAATCCTAAAGTGATTCTAGCTGGCTGTCTTCTGCCTTATTTCGGTTATGTTATAGGAGGCATCATAGCGTTTATTCTGAGACAACCCTGGGTGAAAATCAAGACGATAGCCATAGAAACAGGTATGCAAAATACCAGTTTGGCTTTCATCATTTTGCTCTATGCTTTCCCACCACCGGATGGACAATTAGCGGCAGTCGCTCCAGCAGCCTCTGCGGTTATGACGCCACTTCCACTTTTTGTTATTACCATTATATTTGTTATATACAAAAAATGCAATCCGGAAAAATATCAGAAAGTTACCCAGAAAGATGAAGAAGCAAAAGAACCGGAACTGGAAATCAATGGCAATATCACTCCAGAATCACTTGAGAAAGCAAGAGAGTCGAACGTTTAGTTGTGTGGTCGTGTAAAAATCCTCATTTGTTCCCACGACCATTGTATGTTTCTTCAATTCTAACTTAGTGGATAAACCTAGTAGGAGTTGCAACATTTTTGGTTACCCACTTGTCGGTTACATAGTCTTTTCATTCTGAGGTTAAATGCGACAGAAATACTCAAGCCAATTAATACCAAAACGTAGTTGTCTGTGAGAGAATAATATTCATACGGAGTGGAGACAAATGTTGACATATTTTTACATTTGCTTTGTATACTCACTATATACATATACCACGTTTTGTGTCACGTGATTAAGTTATGACACCATATCTATATATGTTCGGAAGGGTGAATTTTAGACAAAGAGTGCAAAAACATGATGGAAGCAATTCGTTCATTGCGGAGTCTCGAAGTGTGCAAATGAAGTAAGCGAACTGTTTTTACAAATATGGCCGACTTTTTCCTGACACATGGCCGACTTATGGCATGCCAGCTTAACACTTAATAATTATATCTTACAGAGATATCTCTATTAATTATAGAGAAATCTTAAAAACAAAATATATAATCTTTATCAATTTAGGAGAAATTTAAAAAACAAAGAGATATAACATATTTAATCTTACCTACATAAGATATGTCTATTACGTGTAAAGATATCTTTAATTCCAATAAATATTGCCCGAATAAATTAAATGATAGTTTTCTTTCAAAATCTGTTTATTCAATTTTGAGATACATGTAGCTTCATTTCACTTAAAGAGATCGCTTTTACGTTTAAATATATCTCTACTAGAATAAGAGATGCACTGTAGCTTTAGTTCATTTAAAGATATATCTAATACTTTGAAGGCCATTCTTTAGGTATTAGATACATATTAAGTTGTCTTGCTATAATGTCTGTTCAAGTGTCAGGCTGCACATGTGTATGAGCTGTTAACACTGTACAGATGTATCCAGGCTGTGTTTACACATGTGTAGAGATATACAAATATATGCATACATGCTCGATTTAAGCATTGGACTGTTTTTGTATGGTATTTAAGATCTATTTGAATGACACAGCTTTGGAAGAAAACAAATCATAATGCGTGCCTCCTTTATTCTTTTTTAACTTATGATTAATATTTAAAAGTAAAAATAAACGCCTTATCGACAGTCAACACAATTTCGTTCAATAGTTTGAACAGCGTATTGTCGCGTGCTGATTGGCAAACAAACAAACACTTCAATTTTATTCCACAATTCAGTATCAGTACAATTGCATATGCCATGTCTATAGGGTGATTTAAGTTTATCAGTAGAATTCTTAGCTGAGAGTTAGATTTGAAATTGTTTCGATTTTTCCACGGAACAAATTTCGCGCATGGATAAATACAGTGAACACCGTAAATCCGACCTTGCCCTCTACGAGGGAGTTATTTTTGAAGTTAATTCGAACTTTTCTCTTTCCTTATTTTGTGAAGAATCCAGACGTGTATATATTTGTTGATTGTATGGGAATCTGACTACAGTCGGTAGATTCTATAACAACCTCGTTATTTGACATGTCGTCAGAAACTGAGGATACCGTGGCTGCGAGACGCGTGAAACTGATAGCGTTTGAAGTGAGTGATCTTGAGACGGAGCACAGGGGTTCGTTACAAATGTCTGAAATGTTTATGTACTGTGACTCATATCAGTAGGTTCTGTAACATATGTATCAGTAGGTCTATAGAATATGTTTATTTCAGACATTTGTAACGAACCCCTGTTGATCAGTGCAGTGTAACAAACGATATTTCTGATAAATTGCATGAGCGTTAAAACTGTTTCCATTGTCAGCATTAGTGATTTCAACCGATGTGCGTTTTGTACGATATTGCAGACATTGGTCTTGCTTTTGTGGTAATAAAAGTATATTTTATTTCTTTTTCTTTTCCACATACATTTTCAATGACATTGTCAAGTCTCACAATGCCCGGCGATATTTCAACAGTCGTCTTTTGATGTTTATTTTATCTCTTGTATTTCATCTCTATATAATCTGATCCACGCAAGGTCAGGTGACGGTCTTTATAGAGGCTGAGAAAGGTGAAGCATGGTGTGATGTAAGATACATATATTACAAATATTTCATATACACGTATACATTTTTATTAACAAATACATTGTCGGAAATATTATGTTACATTTAATGTTTAAACAAACTAATAAAACATTTAAAAAATCATTGTGTCAAATGACTTTTTTTCCACAGTAAGTTACAAGACCTGTGTGAATTTGTTTTTGTGTTTTAATTAAAAGTGAGTGAAGCTTGTTCTATGAAATACAAATTTTATGAGCACATATATAATGTATACAGATTATGGCAAGACTTGGAAAAGCGAAGATTAAAAAATTAGCATCGAGTCCTGCCATTTACAGGTCAGGTGTTGCATGTATCAATTCAGTTTTCATTTATAACAGTCTTAAGTCCGTTTTTGTACCAATATTTCATTCTTTACTCAGACACACATGTATGTGTGTTACAAGATCCAGAGTAAGCAATTCACTTAGACCAAAGGGAATCATTGAAGTTGCACCTACAATCTCATCAAAGATCCGGTCTAGGATTAATCTCAGGTAAAAATATGACGTCTCGGTCGTCTATTAAATCACAGAGGAGATGGTTACCATTCCATCAAGGATTAGTTCAACCTCTATCCGGCCATTTTTATCAAAATAAATGACAATCAACCTGATGACAGGCAGCTGAAAGGAAATACAAAAAATGATATTTTTTACCAACTGTGAAGTGCTACATCTTATTATTGCGTTACATTTATTATGAGATATCGTATGGAAAAACAAAATACCTATTTGTCAAATTTGACACCTAATGTATTGCGCTGTTTAATACATACAGTAATGTTTTCGTCTTTATTCTTAAAAAGAAAGGAAATTAAAAAAGAGTGGTCAGGCCATAGATATGACTTCGGAGATATGGAAAAACAAGTTTAGACATAATATTATTTCCTCTAAGCCTAATCTTAAATGTACAATTGTATTTACAGACAAATATATAATTGGTTGACACCTTAACCTCTATACGGAGTGAATAACGTCGTACATATTACAACTGTTAGACAGGTGAACAGTATGGTAAGTCAGTGCGTGACGTTTGAGTGCTAATCAGTGTCCTCTTAACCAGACGATAAAGGAGAACCTCTCCGGTGCTGCGGGTCCCACATCCGTCACCTTATACAATGACCGTAACTGTTGATAATTCCTTAAGATTAGTAATATCCGAAACGCCTGTTCGATAGATATATATATATAATAGCAATAAAGTTTACCTTTCCTCACTTTTAATCTTTTTCCTTATTACACAGATTTGTTGTCTTAATACTTTTTATTAATGTATGGGTATTAAAGAAATTGACTTTTTTCCTTTGACTGTTTCCAAAGACGAAAGCGTTAGTTGCTAGTTGCAGAATGAAAAACAATATACAGACAATACAAAACTGATAACGACGTTTTCTTGTGCACATGTGATTCTCAGAGCTATCTGTCGCAATAAACTTTAATAATGTTCTATTAATTATTAATCTGAAGTAGTTCTGCGGGTACTCCGGTTTCCTCTCACATTAGACCCCGCGCTAACAGTTGAAATAACCTGTTTCATAATTATTGTAAAATAAATAAAGTTTATTTTATGGCCGTCGCTATTACCACCCGAGTGTCAATAGCCACTGCCGCGCGGCGTGGCTATTGACACTCAGGGCATCTTCGCTGGAAAGCGGTTACCGGGAGTAAGGCAGAGTAAGGCAGATCGCAAGCCAAAGAATAATTTATATTTACAAGTTATACCATGTATTTGTTTCATATTGCCACCTAAACATGAATATTCTACCTAATAGCCACAATTCCATTAGCCGCCACCTACTATATAAATCCTTGCAACACCCTCAGTTCAAACAAACTTGAATCCTCTTTGCCCAAAGCTGCATTTGGACAAAGTTTAAATCCTTCTACTAGGACAGGAGGAGAAAGGGAAAGGACTAGGTGAGCGAAACATTTAAATTGTGCAAAGGTCAGGATATTCAAAAGACAATCAATACTCTAAGTATATATAGTAGAGCTTTGTCAGAACATTTTGTTACTCTACACCTGAGCCTTTGTTCTAATAGGTTAATTTATCCTCTCATGCTGGTCTAGCTCATTCATTCCGATCCCGATCTTTCACACATTTCACCCTTGAACATTCTTTTAAGCAGACTTTGTAGCCCTCTAGCCTAGCATACTACTTGCAAAATATTATCATCCTGTGCTTTTTGAGCTTATGCCATACCATGGCGTCCGTCCGTCGTTCGTCGTCCGTCGTTCGTCGTTCGTCGTCCATACGCCAACAATTTCTTCCAATCACTTCTTTGGAAGTATCCCTAGATGGTGGGGATTCAAAATTGTACAAATGGTGGGGCTAACCCCCCAGGGGCTTGAGGGGCAGGGCCATAAGGGGGCAATTTGGCTATATTGCTTTAAGCAATAACTTCTCTGGAACAAAGAGATGGATATCAACTATATTTGACTTGAATCATCCCTAGGTAGTTGAGGTTCAAAATTGTACATATAATCGGGCTGATCCCCAAGGCAAGGTCATCCCTATGAACAAGCTTGATAGCGCTGTGTTCAAGCATCTTTCCGTTCTAATATCAAATCACAGCTATAATTTGAGATCACCACCCTATAGCAATACATGTACATACAGTTGCTCAACATGAAGATTCCGATTGCCTGTTCCGTTCCCTGTGATCGTCTTTGTATAACTACATTATTAAGACTTTTAATGAGAAGACTTTGTCATGATTGTTTTAATAGTTATGTATTTTTAGAATCGTGCTAAAATGGAGCATTCTTACGTACCATACCTGTGTCATTGTAACTCAACAATATGAGAAAGCCTTAAGAATTTTAAAGATAACTAAAACTTGATGTTTCATCCCAGATTTTTTAACATGAAGTGCAAAAGGCTTGTATCTCTCATTTGGTTCTTCAGTCAGAATTTCAGAATTTATCTGTTTTCTTATTCTTAAGGATTAAGTCTTAGAAGCAAACTTTATTTACAATAATTCCTAACAAAAGGAAGAGATACATTAATTCAACAAATTGCCTATCATTACATTACATATCATGACACAAATTATTCTCGTTTTTTGGAAACAAGAAATTCAATAAAATTGATGGATTATGCTCCTTGAAAAGGTATATTAGACTTAAATAAATTGGGACCTCACTGTGATCTAGACCTTGGGCGTACAGACCAAAAGTGGTGAAATTACACATTGAGCTATCTTCAGCAAGTTTTATAGTCCAGACAATGTATCTAACTTTTGAACTTCCTGTGATCATGACCATATTGGCTTCATATCCAATTATGGTTTGCGATACACTGTCTTGCAATCCGTCATTTAATTCTAAAATTCATTTTTTAAAGTGATCTTGCGCGATTCAGAAATGATGGCCAAGACAATATATTTGATCGTCAACCTCAATTGGACTTGTGACACAGATTGTATTTGCCACACACCGCCTTGTTATCCTACATACTCCCTTAAGTTTAATTGAGTTATTTTCAGCAAGCTAAAGTTATGACCCCACAATGAATTTGACCTTTGACCTTTGACCAAAATATGACTTTGACCTTGAAGATATGGACCCAATTAGTGTTTGCAGTACTCTGTCCTGCCATCCTACATACATGTATATCCCTTATATTGCATTGAGATATCTTCAGTCAGTAAGAAGTTATGACCTAAGACCTCAATATGACCTTAACCTTTAATGTACAGATTCGATTGTGGTTCGCAATAGACCATCTTGCAATCCTACATGTATTCCTTTAATTTCATAGAGTTACCCTTGGTCAAAACTTATGGCCGAGACAGTGAATTTGACCTTTGAAATCAATGTGACCATGTCCTTGTTTGTACTGACCTTACAGTAGTATGCGACACATCGCATTATCATCCTACATTTATTCCTTAAACTTTATTAAGATAACTTCATAGGTTAAGAAGTTATGGCTCAGATTATGAATTTGACTTATGACCTAAATGTGACCATGACCTTGGCAGTATTAGCCCTAGAGTAGTACCCTGTTCACCGCTTTAACATCCTCAATATGTTCCTTAAATTTTATTACGATATCTTCAGTGGTCAAAATGTATACCTCGGACAACAAATCTTACCTTTGACCTCAATGTGACCCTGAACTAGGTTGGAATGACAAAGGGATGGATAGCAGCTATGCACATGCTGTTATTGTACTCTCCGTTATTTTTTCAGTGATCATAAAGAAATAATTAATTGGGTGGAAGGAAAGTAACTGGGTCCCCGTGATAACCATCTATTGTATATATGTCTACAGGTTCTCGGCACGTCCCACATAATAACCCCTGAAATATAACAAAGCCCTCAGAATAAGCCTGTTTACAAACAAGTTCACGGGTTCACGCTTTATGACAGTATAAACACATTTACGGGTGGCGAGCCGTACTCAGTCTAGCCATGGATTACAAGCTGATGGTTATGTGTGTGTGCGTGGCGATCGGTGTATGTGAAGAGGTTGAGCCCGAATATACCGTCCCGGGGGTCGGGATTGAAGGTAACGATACCTCTTCAACTACGCCTAAAGGGTTCAATGCCTTTTTTGACAACCCCATGGATTTTTTTCTCTTTATGGACGAAGTGAAAACTGTGTCTATGTCCTACAGACTTGTGTGTGATAGAGTTGCTGAGAAAGTTCAGCTCACTTTTCGTAGCCAGGATCCCGATAGGTTCTTCGTCGTCTCTCCGGACAGGGTCCTGATTTCGTGTGAAAATGCGACAGAAACTTTCGTCAGTATGGAAAACACTTCCATTACAACCACACCAATATCTAGCTTGTCTCCAATGGCTGACCAACTCTACGAATTAGTCCAATCAGACAAGATAAGGCTACACCTGTCCGCAGTCCTGCTTGGACGGAGAAACTTGGTCATTACTGTCCGTAGGTCAAGTCCGGACAATAATTCCATCAGTGACGACGGAAACACGGATCAACTATTATTCCCATTCGTCATCAACCGGAAAATGTCAAAGCTTGATCTGGCATTTCGGATCATAGTGTATTTCTTCCTTATCTTCATCACACTGGCGTTTGGCTGTAAACTGGACCTAAAGGTGGTCAAGGAATCGGTCAAGAAACCAATAGCTGTTAGTGTTGGTCTGGGATGTCAATACCTAGTGATGCCGCTTGTAAGTACCCATTCATATAGAAAGTAGGAATTGCTTAAAATCTATAAAAATCGGGCAAACTTAGAACCCCATGGCAAATTACCCATTTCCCGTATAGCCACATAATGATGAATTCGTTTGTTGATTTTCAAACCTGGGAAATCAGGAATAAGTGTGAAAAAATACCACGGAATATATTCACTATTGTATATGAGAGTGATACGATATTAGATAACCAGCATATTTTCGGACAAGAAAGATAAGGCAATATTATGACGTCATGATCCTATTGTCAGAAATACAAATATTAGTGACCTTGTGCATGTTGATACTGGATATATGTTATACCAGATATATCCAGTACACAATATCAATACTTAAGGAATCCTGTCCCACTGTACTGTGTTATTTTCGTATAACCAGTAACCTCCATTGAATTCGTTTTAAGTAACACTGTAGAACATTTGAACACTTCCGTTGTTCAGGTAGCTCAGTCGGTAAGAGCAATGGCACAGGATTTGAATTTGGTCTAGCTCAATTATAATTTTAATCTACATTCATAACACTGTTGTGATTATATTTTGTTACTTTGTTAATATATTTTCATTCTTGTTTTAATTAAATCCCGCAACGTATGATTTTCTTTTCAGAAATGATTTATCAAAGGTAAAGTTATGCCGTAAAAACAGTTTCTTAAGCATGTGTACAGTTTAGGTAGTGGTACAGGGATCCTTAAAATTACAGGCCCTTATTTCACGAACTCGTCAATTTTTCGAATGAAAAACATTGTTGATGTCAAAAAAGAAAAAATTCTTCAGTTCTTGCACTATTTTCCTTTGGAAAATATTATAGAATTCATTATAGTTATAGAACGTTCCTGAATCTGGGGTATATCAGGCATTATCTATTAAATCTAAACCAGGAGGCCCAAAGGACCTGTATCACTCTCTTGTTTTTTGTTTGTTTTCTGCTATGTTATTAGTGGCCTTTTCAGGTTTCTTCTTGACTCAAAGAGTCAGTTCTCTTTATTCAATAAACAGCACCTAGTCAGGACATTTGTACAGCTCAAAAAACGATCTGGTTGGATTGGTAATTCAAAGGATAGTTAGAGCTACAGTGCAATCAGAGGATAGGGTTGCCATTTTGGATTTAGAAACAACCCAAAGCATAGCAGCGCCTGTACATCATCATAGTTACCCGACCTAGTTCTACTACAATGTATCTATATCTTTGACCTATTTCAGTGGCATACAGGTGTAACAGGGACTACATTTTACTATATCACACCCCAGAGCTATAATAGAGTGTCTTAAGTCCTGTCAGCTGTACCTGGTGGCTATACACAATGGACATACAAAGCGTGTCGTAGATAATGACCTCCCACTTACTCTCCAAGACAGGTATCACAACACAGACGTACAATGAAAGATAAATGAGAGGCCATCAAATTTGTAACGATGTGGATTTTTTTTTTTCACAGCTGGGGTATGCCGTCGCTAAACTTGTTGCGTCCGATCAACCGTCTGTGGCTTTGGGAATCTTCCTTGCAGGCTGCTGCCCCGGGGGTGGGGCTAGCAACATATACTCCCACCTTCTGGATGGTGATCTGTCATTATCCATTACTATGACTCTTATCAGCACCATAACCGCCATAGGTAAGTCATACAAGTGTTTGTTTGCCGTATTTTTCTTCTCCGTCCAGGCTTTGCTCGAAAATAAGAAGACAAATAAGAGTCTACCAATCCTGTCTTTTATTTTTATTTTATCCTGACATGTTTATCTCTAACTTTGAACCGGTCCTTGCTCCACAACATTAATGTTGTGTCCATAAAAACAGTTCTACGAGATTGATAATTTTTGAGTTAAACATACGCTGTATGTAAGTTTGGTATTAGACACAAAAAAGTATGCGAAGACTACTATGAACAATTAAATCGTCTCGTATTAGTGAGCGATTTTCGAAAACTACAAAGAATCACGAGAAGTGTCCTTAAATGAATTTCTTCTCCGTTGATTAAACTGTTAAAAACGACGGCCTGATTGGCGTTGTGATACTGTGTGTTATACGTATTTAGATCGTGTAATTACATCACTAGCACCAGCTGGCTGTATTAATATCAGAATCACACGATAAAACTAGATCAACATGACGGCAATTTAAAACGCCACACGACTGGGTCAACAATAAAACATCAGAACTTTTTTTGACACTTTTGAGTTTTTTAAATCGTCTATTGATAACCGCCCTTTATTAATCCAACCTATGACGTCATTTCCCGTACGCGCTCTCGTTATTGTTGGACAATAAAAACATTCGCTTTTGTCAGGAGGTAAAATCCTGACAAGACCAACAAACCATAAACATATCCATATGATATGTGACCAAAGACCTTTTTCTTTTGTGACATTCTGATTGGCTGATTTGTCTGATACTATACATGTACTATATATCTTCATGAAATGAAAAGTCGTATATCGTTTTGCATCTTGCATCTTCTTCTCTTATGTTTGTCTGGGTTAATTTGTTTCCGATTTCTTTCAGGTTTTCTTCCACTATGGATGTACACGTTAGGTCAAGAATTCCTCCAAGACGGTAATAAAAAGCTGGATGTCCCGTTTTTCAACATCTTCACTACTCTTCTCCTTCTCATCATTCCGCTCCTCGTTGGAATCGGCGTACAATACAAACTTCCTAAGGTCAAAAGATTCATCCTGAAGATCGTCACTCCGGTAACCATCGTAGCCATTATTCTTCTTCTGTCAGTTGGGATATATTCAAACTTGTTCATATTCAAACTTTTTAATCCTAACGTGATTCTAGCTGGCTGTCTTCTGCCTTATTTCGGTTATGTTATAGGAGGCATCATAGCGTTTATTCTGAGACAACCCTGGGTGAAAATCAAGACGATCGCCATAGAAACAGGTATGCAAAATACTAGTGTGGCTTTCATCATTTTGCTCTATGCTTTCCCACCACCGGATGGACAATTAGCGGCAGTCGCTCCAGCAGCCTCTGCGGTTATGACGCCACTTCCACTTTTTGTTATTACCATTATATTTGTTATATACAAAAAATGCAATCCGGAAAAATATCAGAAAGTTACCCAGAAAGATGAAGAAGCAAAAGAACTGGAACTTGAAATCAATGGCAATATCACTCCAGAATCACTTGAGAAAGCAAGAGTGTCGAACATTTAGTTTTGTAGTCGTGTAAAAATACTCACTTGCTCCCACAACCATTGTATATTTCTTCAATCCTAACTTAGTGGATAAACTTAGTAGCAGTTGCAACATTTTTGGTTACCCACTTGTGGGTTACAGCCTGGACGTTATTTCATTGGGCAATCTTCTAATTATGACGTCAAGTAACAATGATTTGCGACGTCACCTTCCATTGTGACGTAAACCCCGTGTGTTAATACAATTTGAAAATTTACTTTGGTAAGAAAAAAATGCCATCACTCATTGAGGAACCTCTATATTCCGACAAAAAACGCAAAGATGTCTCTTCGTGATGTTTTTAGAAATTCAGTTTCAGTGGAATTCCATCGGTGCATAGCGAAGGGAAACCCTTGGAATAAGAAGAAAATTCTTTGCTTTTTCGAGAACAAAAGTATCTTTACTAAAACGACAATCCAGTGTGTCTTGGCTATGGCATCCTCGATTCTCCAGGGCTTATGCTCACTTACGCTCACTTACGCTCTCTACACCCGTCGGATATGTCATAGCAAAATTGGAGGCTCAGTGTTGGCCACCTTGTTCATTTGATGTACATCAAAAAATTATCGCGGTAACGTAACGGCAAACATTGACAAGCTTTGAAGCCGGGTGCCGCTCCTTTGTAATCTTCAAAGGACAGGTATCAGCCTACCCATTGGTCAGTTGTGTTTACCCGAGACCAACCAAACAGCTATCTTCTTGCCTTCAATTTTGCTATCACATACTCCAGGGGTGCAGAGAGCGCAACCCCTGGATTATCGAGGATGGGCAATGGAGGAGTCATTGCACCGATTAGTTATGCATAACATGACACTACGTCCGATACTTTTTTTATAAAGATCCTATGCTTAAATTGGCATTAGTTATTTTCTTATAAAGATAGGGACATGGTAGTGTGATTATAATGTCGAGCTTACATGACATTGACTCAGAATTATGATAAATTGATAGATTGTTTTAAATGGACAGCTCTCTCCTGGCTCGGGGTGATTTTAACCCTAGATCCGATCATGTGCTCGTCCAATGATGTCGATTTATTTAGGGGAAAGAACGTTGTTTTGAGTGGCTATACTGGCTTAGTTTCCATGCTAGTGATAAACATTCTTATAACTAATCTCAGATTAGATTTAGATTAGGATCAATTTATTTGAGAATTTTAACGTTTAAACACTAAATGCTTTACTTACGGGATCAGATCAAGTCGTTTCATAGCTTGTCTGTCTGTCTTCTCAGTAGTTATCTCCCAACATACGTATCTGGTTAGCTAGAATCAATGGCCATGCGTTCTGATAACATTTCTGTGTAATGTTACTTTAGCACTTTGAAATAACACTGGATTGGTCTCACTATAAAACACAAAACCTGTCAATCAATAAATCAGTCAATCAATTAATCAATCGATGAAATCTCTGAGTGATAGTCTAACTAGTCGGGAATTATAAGTCTGTGAAATTATCGCGTCGCTAAATCAAATAGACCCAATCATGATTTTCAGCGTTTCAGTTCAAATGAGGAATCAAATATGATGGGTTACGGATTTTTACCTCTAAGTAGTCTTCGTGCTGCCAATAGTCTGTACTTATTATGAAAACCTTCTATATGGTTTCCAGTAAACATTATACCAGACATGTCATTTAGCAATATAACAGTTTACGAACTGGTTAACAAAGAGACACACAATTTGAAGCTGTGTTACTTTCACCGGTCTGTGGGGATTGACCAATTCATTAACTACCATACCGTAGAAAACACCATGCTGTCTAGCATGGCTAGTGTTTTCATTGTTAGGTTCCATACAACGGATATACTCGAATGAAGCCAATTAATACCAGAACTCAGGGCCTGTATTCACGAAATCGTTATCGTGCTCAAGCATGGATTTTGTCCTCAAGCCTAATTTCTTGTTCTGATTATAATTTAATAAACAAATCTTATTTTGTCAATGATTCGGGAAAAGTTTGAAGAAATTTAAAGCAAAATGCATTTTGCAATGTTTACAGTTGACTTTTTGATCGTTTGACATGGATTAAGCGAGTTACAAGAAATTTGGTTTGAGTACAGAATCAAAACGTGATAATGAGAACTGTTTCGTGAATACGGGCTCAGTTGTCTGTGAGAGAATGATACTCATACGGAGTGGAGACAAATGTTTACCTATTTTTACATTTGCTTTGTATATTCACTATATAAATATATCAAATTTTGTGTCACGTGATTAGTTTATGACACCAAGAGTGCAAAAACAAGAGGGAAAGCAATCCGTTCATTGCGAACCCCGAGGTGTACAAAGGAAGAAGGCCAACTGTTTCTAAAACATGCCGACTTTTCCCTGACAAATGGTCGACTTATGGCAAGCCAGCTTAACATGTAATAGTTATACCTAACAGAGATATCTCTATTAATTTAGGAGAAATCTTAAAAACAAAACAGAAATATCATCTTTACTAATTCAGGAGAAATCTAGCAAAACAAATATCACATATTTAATCCTACCTACATAACATAGGTACATCACGTGTAAAGATATCATGAATTCCAATAAAAAAATCTTGAATTTATTAAAACCTAGCTCTATTTAATTCTTTAAAGATCTTTTTTATTCCATTTTGAGATAGCTTCAATTCATTTAAAGATATTTCTACTAAAATGAAAGAAACACTGTAGCTTAGTTCATTTAAAGATATATCTAACACTTTGACGGTCTTTCTGTGGCTATTAAATATATATATTAAGTTGACTTGCTATAATGGCTGTTCAAGTGTCAGGTTGCACATATGTATGAGCTTTTAACACTGTACAAATGTGACTGTGTTTACACATGTGTAGCGATTTACAAATGTATGCACACGTGCTCGATAATTCATTCAGGTACGTCCAGGCTATGTGTACACACATGTCCGAGCGATAGACGTATGTGAATAAGTGTTGAACTACACAAATCGTTGTGAGCTGTGTGTGAACCTGTCAGTATGAGTGGGAGACATGTACACTGTTGGTTTACCACGGCGATCACAAATCAACAATGTCTCCTCATGTCGTGACAATAGGGTGGCGAAAGGTTAAATTTAATCAGTCATATTGTAAACAAAACCAGGATAATTTGTCCAGAGTATGATATATTTCATGTTTATACATTTTTATTTGTTATTCAGAAACAAATGAACACTACCTATGTTTATTTTATATTCTATATATTTTATGTGCTAATGTTGTCCAGTCTGTTTTTGAACATTTATTTATACTTTATCACAATAGCTATCTGTATTACAGGAACAGAAAAATATCCCCCAAAAGTCAAATTTGAGAACATATTCTTTCTCTTCCCTTTTGAGATAAGGAAAATAATTATAATTACATATTTGACAACCTTTCAAGTGTATTATATAAGTCTTATCGACTTAATGTCTATCACAAAGTTTATCAACGGTCACTTTTGATCCAAGCTGTCGGACTTAGCCCTTCTTCAGAGAGTGTTGCCCTTCACCCTTATAACACATCCGCATTTGAAAACCAATTGTTTTCAAGTATGGATGTGACATGAGGGGTTCTTATATACGGAAGTGACATGAGCTTTTAAGTCTGTCATGAGGGGCTAAGCCAAAAAGCTGGCTTAAGGGTAACGTTTATGTTTATTTTATCTACTGTCGTAATTTATCTCTAAGTAACTGATCCACGCAAGGTCAGGTGACGGTCTTTATAGAGGCTTATCCAGGTGAAGCCTGATGTGATGTTACATAAAAGAACCATACATTACCAATTTGTTCATATACAGGTGTAAGTTCATATTAACAAATACATTGTCGGAGATATTATGTTATATTACAATTTTATATAAAACAATAAAAGTTTGTTTAAAAACTATTGTGTTTCCCAAGTTTCAAGTTTTGTATTTACCAAATGCAATACAGCATATATATAGGTTATACAGTTACATCACACATGGTTCATAATAAAGTACAATATACAAGATGGCGGAGGATAATTCATGGTTCACATTTAACATATAGATTTTTACCAAGTTTACTTAAAGTTTTGACATTTTACATGAAAATAATTCAATCAATTTATAGACACTAGGATGTCGATGATCAAAATATTGTTTTAAATATGTATTTCTTAACTCAGATTAAGCTGGACAAAGAAGTATAAAATGTATCTCATCTTCTACATCATTTTTGTTACAGACATTACATATTATTTGGCCTCTCTGGACGGCATTGTAACGTCCTGACTCAATATTAAGACAGTGTGCTTGCATGCAATATTTACTCAATGATTGTTGAATGAATATATCCTGCAAGCGTTGAGACTACAATTCCAAAACTGCCTTTCATTTTGCGCATTTTGAGCAATCCAAATATGGTTAAAAGTTAAAACCAATTCTAAATAAATCATTTTCAACTTGATAAATCCAGTTTAATTTACAATTTGGCTTTCTGATATGTAACTCAAATAAAGCATCATAACATGATTTTAAAACACAATAGTTAGTTTTTATCAATTTTAACCAATATTATATGATTGTAATTTTACGCTGTACCTGTAATGAATATCTCCCCGTTTCAAAATACACCATAGAACTATTAACGGTTTTCTTTACATTCAATACTTCTTTCAGAAAAAAAGAAGGTGAACATTTTCAATTTTTGGTGCTGGATAATGACCCCACACCTCACAACCATAATTAAGTATACATGTTACATAAGTGTCAAATAGTGATATCTTAGTTTCAATATTTAGCATATAATCCTTTATTCTATTCATCAAAAGATAATAAGTTTTCCTTCCTTGAGATGCTAAAGTATTCTTAGCCACTGTAAACCTTCCGTTATAATTAAAGACTTATCCTAAATAACAAAACTGATCTACGACCTCTATAGTCCTTTCATTAAATTTCCAACTTTCATTAGGTAATATCCGTTTGCTTTTTCACTGTTAACCGTTAAGCTCCATTTTTCAATATAATCTTGCAAACAATCTAACATATTTTGAAGATCGCTAATATCTTCTGAAAATTAAACTGTGTCATCAGCATACAGTATAAGAAATAGATTTAATAGTTGTAATTGGTAACTCTGGCAATTAGAATTAATAAGAACGCTTTACATATCATTAACAAATAAAGAAAACGGCATGGGCAATAAAGCCTCCCCTTGTAAAAGTCCTACATGTATATCGAACATAGCAGAAAATTTCCCGCTTAATTTTGTACAAGATTTTACATTTTCATAAATTGACTAAATTACATTCAGCAATCTACCCCTAATTCCACTTCTCCATATTTTAAGCCAAAGTTTGTCATGAGTAACACAATCAAAAGCTTTACTATAATCAACAAATGCACAATAAAGCCTTTTATTTTGTTGTAAAGTGTACCAAGACCAGGCTTAAACCCAAATTGGGCATCTGTAACCACAAACTCCGATTCGCTCCATTTTAGCAATCTTTTATTTAATAGACTAGTAAATAATTTAGCTACATGACTAATAAGGGTAATTCCCCTATAATTATTAACATTGTTTTTATTTCCTTTTTTATATAAAGGAATGATTACACCCCGTGCCCAAGCTTGAGGGAAATATCCTACTTTCAACATATTATTAACCAACTTAAGCAGAACTTTATATTCAATCAAATATTCATTAAGTATCATATCTATACCTGCTGATTTATCTTTAGACAGACTCTTAATTACAACAAGTATTTCATCAAGCCTAAAATCCAGATCTAGTTCAGGAAACACACAATCGGTTTTCTACCATTCAAGCTATTATCATGATCCGAAGAGTATGGTTCCCCAGCGAGATCTTTAAAATATTGAAAAAAATCATTATTAATAAATCACCAGTGCCAAATACCTCCCGTTTAGAAAAATTTCGATAAAATTCTTTTGGATTATTACGTTTTAACACGTCAATAATATTTCCTTCCGTTCGTAAATAGGCGCGCTTTAACTTCACTTCACAAACTTTATAGCGTTTTTTAGCCTCAGAGAGACTTGCCCTGTTAACCAATGATCGGTCTCTATTAAAAATGGATAAAGCAATTTTATAATTGTTATATAATCTGTTACAGTTAATATCGAACCATGGTTTATCTGGTTCTCTCTGAGTGACATTTACATAATGACAGGTACATGAACAATTCAATACTTTTCGCTTGCGTAAGCAAAACTTGTCAAACAAAGTACGTGTACATTTTACAAAATTTTCCAAACACTCATCAATACTTTCTTTTGTGTTAATTAGCTGATCGACAGAGCTCTCAATCCAAATTCTATTGTCAAATATATATCTGTTGTCTTTTGCTTCAACAGACCACACTTGTGACAGTTTAATGAAACAAATATTGGAGCATGATCAGAAAATTCATTAAAACAACTTACTTCAAAATGTTTAACATAACACATCGACAACTTATCGTGTCAAAAGGTGTTTTTTTCACTTTAAGTTACAAAACCTGTGTGAATTTGTTTTTGTGTTTTAATTAAAAGTGAGTGAAGCTAGTTCTATAAAATACAAATTTTATGTGCACATATGTAATGAAGTGCATACAATATGTCAAGGCTTTGTGCTGGTAAATATGTTTAGTAAGGCATACAAAACTTTATCTGTTAAAATATAAATCATATGAATGCCAGTATTCCGTCTTTGCGTATTGCAGAGTTATCTTCTCTTGAAGCAATGAAGCAATGAATGTTTTAGCAAATGTTGTTAGGGTACTTTATATAACACACATTGCTATTGATGACAAACTTAATAAAGCCTGACAGGGTTTTATGTAAGTAGTTACGCTTTATTTAGTTATTCCGAACAGTTCTTTGAACAGCAAATTAAGTCTTGAAAACACTGAAATTGATGGCGTTACAATAGAGATTGATGACGTTATAATAGCAAATTGTGTTATAGTCTCACAACAACATTTGCCTTCTCAATGCATTGCAATGGAAGGATGCAGAGCAAATGTAAATGAAGACATATTACCACTGTTAGACAGGTACAAAGTAAGGTAAGTTTGTGCTTGACGTTTAAGTGCTGATCAGTGTCCTTAGCTCTTAACCAGAAGACAAAGGAGTATGGAAGAGGATCACCGCCATAATAATTTTTTTTAGAATTAGTTACTTCTGGTTTGCATCTAATTCTATGTTCATTTGTATTATTTCCCTAGTTGATAAGTTATATAATTAGTTACTTCTGGTTGTGAATCTAATTCTATGTACATTTGTATTATTTCCCTAGTTGATAAGTTATAGAATTAGTTACTTCTGGTTTGGAATCTAATTCTATGTTCCTTTGTATTAATTCCCTAGTTGATAAGTGTCTTTTTCCATTCTATGTACATTTATGTTGTTGTACTCGTTTACAAATCTATTGCGTGTCCGTTCCATGCTTTGCTAGTTTTCATTCCATGCTATGCTAGTTTTCATTCCATTCTATGCTAGTTTTACCGATCGCGATTTCGTGTTAGCTTGTAGTATTCAATCCATTCCAGACTTACGTGATGTATATACTCCGTAGATCTGAAGCTTTCGTCATTTTTGAAAAAACAGAAATTCGAAACAAACTTTTAATTCAGAAATAGCTAGCTAGTCAACTAGTAAACGAGTAAGCCAGCAGTTGAAATACGAGAGGTTTACCCATTATGACGACATGCTGCGCTGCGATCGTCTTAAATATACACGGACCGCTCCCCAACCGCATCCGGTAAGGTTCTTATATTCATTACTGCATAAATTAAATATATGTTCAAGAACATATTAATGACGCCGTCAATATTGATGTAGACTGGGACAGTGCGAGAAACATTTTAAGAGCCTGCACAAGAAGAACAATTAGACTTGCTCAAGTCCAGAAAATAATCACGTAAACTAAATGCGAGTCTAATATTGACAGAGCGTAGAGCTTTTCTTCCCCACTCCAATACACACATTTAAAAACAAAAGTGAAAAAAATAAGCAAAAGGAATTGTATCATAAGATAATGTATTCATACATCTATGTAGGTTAAATGTTGCAGTAACTTAACAATCTCTTACCCCCTATATGACAATATCACCCCACCACCACCCAAATTACAATTAATTCGTTATCACCTGTACTGTGCATGTCTTATTCTTATATATACGTTTTAGCTTAAGTTTGGAAAAGAGTTTGAAGTGGCTTTTGGGGCAAGATTACCATAGGTCACAGATAAGAGAAGAATATGAACCAACTTCCTCCACCTAACAAGTTATTTTTAGAGTCAATCAGAGTAAACCATTATGTGTTTTTGTCCATACCAATGAAACAGGAGTTTTTGATAAGAATGTTCAATTGAAACAAAATCATACATACTTTCAAACCCAACAAAAACGTGCTGTCATCAATATCCACTGCTTCATAGACAAGTCCATGTCAAAATTTAGTAAATTCACAGACTTAATTCTGTGGTAAATTATACAATTGTGAATGGTTATATATTTCTAACAGAATAATTCAAATCAAATAAATAACCTTTAATTGCTCTAATATAATGACAAATATATTTAGTTTGCAACACTGAACATTTATGCAGCATTTACAATTACCCAGATATGCAATTCCCTTTTAGGGTTAAAGTTTATTTATGTGGCAGGGTTCAATTGTACATAGGATTAAGGTCGCCTCCTAGCTTCGAGCTAGAGGGAATTTCCCTTTAGCTCAGTGGTAGAGTGTCCAACTAGCAACCTGGAGATCAAGGGTTTGATCCCCGGTAGAAGCACACTATTCTCTTTCCCGTTACATTTATATTTAAAATAAAAGAAAGGCACTGAAGTGTTTAATGAAAGGTCATCTTAAGCATCCTCACCATGCATGCATGCACTCAGGAGAGCAACCCTGCCTGCATCATTAATTTAAGTTTTACCCTTATAATAGTTTTTGTTACTGAGATATGGACTTTTCTTGATGTGCACTGATGAACAATGTAGAAGGAAGTCACTGGAGTCTAAAATGTAAGTCAAATTCAGCATCTACACACATTAATTAGTGTCCCTATAGCTGTGTCAGTAATGCCATCATTATGCATGTATTACCTAGATGTACCCAGAAATGGACCCAACACTTTTTCTTAATGGGAATGGAGGGCGAGACCGAATCCATTTATTCATCCTCTGCAAACTTCGTTGAGTAGGGGCTGGGAATAATAAATGTTACTTGTGAGCAGAGACGTATACGTTTCTGTTGTGAGGCAAACATACAAAAATGAAGATAAATAACAACATACATATTTACATCAGTCAATTTAATTTTCATTATTATAGGAATGTTAATTGAGAACTGAGTTTGGCTTGTTAATTTGAGGCAACTGTATCTTGAAGCACTACCATATGTAAATAGTATGTTACTATCACAATTAAAGCGTTTCATTAACGAGAGTTAACCCTATTCTCAGTACATGTATATATGTGTATAATGTCAGCCTAGTGAGTTGTCATTTTAATGATCATACACCAATTCATTAACTGCATGCATTCAAGTGTCAGTTTATACTATTTAGTACTCAGTAAATACAGAACCAGATTTGCATTCATGTTAAAGGATACAAAATTAGTTATTTATATTTATCACGTGTCTTATTCGCGGCATGATTCATCAATGGAGGCCCCCGATGACTTCCGAGTGCCACTTGCATGCATGTCTCCTACATGTTTTGTTTACGTGCGACTTCACGCTACGTACACACGTGTGTGGAAGCGACCTTCACTGGAAATCCAGGTCACTGAGTGTTGCGGCATCAAATGGCTAGTTTACAGGTTTCCTGTGTGTCAGTATGAATTCTATGATATTCATGGCAGGCTTTCTGCTGCAGTGTGTCAATGGACAAGACTGGGGACTTGAATTTGAAGAGCCACACGGAGACGGGAGTCTGTTGTTATCCGAGGGAGAGGAACAGATTATCACGTACAACTTCACTGTGTTCAGTACCAAAAGTGCCAGTATTTTTACAACATCGACAGACACTAAAGTGGTAGACGTGATCGGCGACATAAACCACAGTGTTGGCGGAGGGCTGTCGGTGACACCTAATGTTACGGTTAGGGGGGTATTTCTCGGACGTGCTTCCGTGACATTTCAGGTAAACAGAAACCTCAATGGAACCGTATCGTCGACGCAGACTAAGGGAGGCAACTCGTGGTATGAGTTGCCGGTGGATTTAGACGTCGTGGTGAAAAAACAGGAGGGTGTACTCAATAAAATTTTCCAGGGGTCAGTGATTGTGCTGGTTTGTGTAGCCAATATTGCCATGGGATGCAAAACAGATGTCCAGGTGGTCAAGGAAACTCTCCGGACACCCATCGCACCGCTGACCGGCCTTGCATCCCAGTTCATCCTCATGCCACTGGTAAGGTTAGATCTATTACTTTTCTGAGAGGTTATATAGACAGCTACAAGGGCTCGTTACAAATGTCTAATATATATATATATGCTATATTGGTAATGCTTGGGTGTGCTGTAACCTATACTAGAATATATTATATGTATTTTAGACATTTGTAATGAACCTGTGATCCAGTCATAGACACGTAATGATTGTAATATTGATTGTATACATTAGAAGTCAATAGTGAAGAGTGTTAGTAGATATCCCACAGATACTAGCCTCGTCTGTCAATACACCTATAATATAATCAAGGATAATCAAGGATTATGATTTGTGTATTGACAGACGGGGCTAGTGCCTGTGGATATCCCATGGCTCCTATAGCGCGCTCTATGGTACATCAAGTCTGTCACATCATCAATAAAAAGTTAATAGGTACTTATAGTATATACGTATACCTGTTATGAAGAGGAAGGTACAGTAACTGAATCATGTATACATAATTCAGTCATGTTCTAGGAATCTATTGACTCATCAGCATGTGACTATAGACCTATTCAAAAGAAAGGGAAATTACATATGTACGTGTCAATACAACAGATAGTGTTGAAACGGAGGTATATTACAGTTTTACTAGGAAATGCGGGGGAAGGAGGTAGATTGGTCCGCGGCCAAAGTGAAACAGAGTCGATCAAGGGTGTGACGAGAGAGCAGTAAGATAGCATCGTGTCATGCATTGCTGCAAATCTCTCTAAGTTAATTATTATTTACTGTATTTACTGTTTTTGTTATACAACGGACTATCTTATTCTGTCGGCATATTTTTTTTCCTCAAAATACGAGCCCTTTGTATGTTTGCCAAGTAATTGACGTAAAAGAAACTTGTATATATATAAAATGTAAGGCTTACGCAAAGAAATGTAATTAATATAAAAAACACGGTTATCAAAATCATCCAACTTTCTCTAACACCCTGTTACAATTTGTAAGACAGGGTATACAGTATATATACATAAGATATGTATACCTTTGAAATAAAAACCTAGATTTTAACATAGACGAAGGTTCCTAGCCGCTGACTTTCTCAAAGTCTCGGTCCAGTGATTCCGGATATACATCCCACAACAAGTAGAAGTATTGATAGCTTCATTATATTACTGGCTTGTTCTGGTTGATTGATGGCGATTGTTTAAGATCGTCTCATCTGCAGTTCACTTATAACATTATTAAAATACATTAATATATGGATACAAAATATTTCACTAATATTTAAGAAGGCTTTTAAAAACATGACCGCTGGTTCATCGGTCAACAAGCTCGGGGGCTTTGACCAGAGTTAATTAGTAGCCGTTAGCTATTGATACAACAGATCAGTGATCCCTGATAGATGACCAATAATTTCTCTCAAATTATGACTCAATTACCTGATAGTTTCCTTTAAATTATGTTCGTTTTTAAACCCGTAGTAAATGTATTTTTAATCGTAATTAATTCTATTAACGTTCTTAGCTGAACCTCTGTCTCTCCCCGGCTCTCCCATCTCCCAATACATTTTGTGTCTGGTTATCTGATCAATTCGGTAAAGTTTGGTCTGGTTATCTGATCAATTCGGTTAAATTTGGTCTGGCTATAACTTAATGTCTATGTTTTTTTTAGCTCACCTGGCCCGAGGGGCCAAGTGAGCTTATGCCATGGTGCAGCGTCCGTCGGCCGGCGTCCGGCGTCCGGCGTCAATATTTTACTTAAAACAACTTCTTCTTAATAACCAAGAGACTTAGGATAATGATATTTGGCCAGTAGCATGCTGGGATGAAGGTATACCAAGTTTGTTCAAATGAATGACCTGGACTTATATTCAAGGTCACAGGGGTAAAAATGTTAAAAACCTTTAAACAACTTCTTTTGAATAACTAAGAGGCATAGGGTTACGATATTTGGCCAGTAGCATGCTGTGGTTAAGGGCAACCAAGTTTGTTCAAATGAATGACCTTCGTCCATTTTCAAGGTCACATGGGTCAATTGTCTTAACAATCTTTAAACAACTTCTTCTCAATAACCGAAAGTCTAAGGATGATGCTATTTGGCCAGTAGCATGCTGGGATAAAGGGCAAACCAAGTTTATTCAAATGAATGATCTTTACTAATATTCAAGGTCACTGGGGTCAAATATGTTTAAAACTTTTATACAACTTCTTCTGAATAACCAAGAGGCATAGGATAATGATATTTGGCCAGTAGCATGCTGGGATAAAGGGCTATCAAGTTTGTTCAAATTAATGACCTTTACATATATTCAAGGTCACAGGGGTCAAATATGTTTAAATTTTTAAATGACTTGTTCAGTATAACCAATAGGTACATGGTTATGATATTTTGCCAAAAGCATTCTGGGTTGGAAGACTTCAAACTCTGTTCAACCTAATGTCCTTGTTCGACATTCAAGAGCACAGGCGTCATATGTTTAAATCTTTTAATAGGTTCTTATGAATCAAACACTGATATTCTAGCTGTATTTTAGTCCACTTTTAAGATTACAAGTGTGAGATTAATACCAGGTGAGCGATTCAGGCCCATTTGGCCTCTTGTTCTAATTTGCTCGGTAAACTTTTGTTCTTATTAAATAAATAGGTAAATTTGTGTTTCGTTGTCTAATTAAATGGGTAAAACATGTGTCTAGTTATATAATTCATTAGGTTAACTTGTAATGTATGCTGATGTGGTACTTGAAGCCGAAGCATTTCCTCAACAAAGTGATTCTTTTCTGACTCGCTTGAATCTAAAAATATTATTGTTTTATTTTGTATCGATGTCATAATAATCGGGTTTTCTCCCCAGATATCGTTCACGGTGGGGTACCTCCTACAGCTGACCCCGCCGATGGCGTTCGGGCTATTTGCCATGGGGTGTTCCCCAGGGGGAGCGGCCAGCAACTTCTACACATATTTCCTTGACGGCAACGTTTCGCTCAGTGTCACTATGACTTTAGTGAGCACCATCGCATCATTGGGTAAGTAAATACGTCTCATCACTGGGTGAATAGACACGTCTCATCACTTGGTAAATAGACACGTCTCACCACTGGGTAAATAGACACGTCTCGTCGCTGGTCAAGTAGACACGTCTCATCACTGGGTAAGTAGAAACTTCTCATCACTGGGTAAATAGACACGTCTCATCACTGGGTAAGTAGACACGGCTCATCACTCGGTAAATATACACGTCTCATCACTAGGTAAGGGACACGTCTCATCTCCGGATAAATAAAACACGTCTCGTCACTGTGTTAATAGACACGTCTCGTCACTGGGTAAGTAGACACGTCTGATCACTGTGTAAATAGACACGTCTCATCACTGGGTAAGTAGACACGTCTCATCACTAGGTAAGTGGACACGTCTCACCACTGGGTAAATAGACACGTCTCATTACTGGGTAAACAGACACGTCACGGCACTGGGTAAGTAGACACGTCTCATCACTTGGGAAGTAGACACGTCTGATCACCGGGTAAATAGACACGTCTCATCACTGTGTTAATAGACACGTCTCATCACTGGGTAGGTAGACACGTCTCATCACTGGGTAAGTAGATACGTCTCATCACTAGGTAAGTGGACACGTCTCATCACTGGGTAAATAGACACGTCTCATTACTGGGTTAATAGACACGTCACGGCACTGGGTAAATAGACACGTCTCGTCACTGGTCAAGTAGACACGTCTCATCACTGGGTAAATAGACACGTCTCATCACTGGGTAAATAGACACGTCCCGTCACTGGGTTAATATACACGTCTCATCACTGGGTAAGTATACACGACTCATCACCAGGTAAGTAGACACGTCTCATCATTTGCTAAACAGACACGTCTCATCACTGGGTAAATAGACACGTCTCATCACTGGGTAAATAGACACGTCTCATCACTGGGTAAGTAGACACGACTCATCACCGGGTAAGTAGACACTTCTCATCACTGGGTAAACAGACCCGACTCATCACCAGGAAAGTAGACACGTCTCATCACTGGGTAGACACGTCTCATCGCTGGGTAAATAGACACGTCTCATCACTGGGTTAATAGATATGTCTCATCACTGGGTAAGTAGACACGACTCATCACCGGGTTAGTAGACACTTCTCATCACTGGGTAAACAGACACGACTCATCACCAGGAAAGTAGACACGTCTCATCACTGGGTAAACAGACACGTCTCATCACTGGGTAAGTAGACACGACTCATCACCGGGTAAGTAGACACTTCTCATCACTGGGTAAACAGACACGACTCATCACCAGGAAAGTAGACACGTCTCATCACTGGGTAAACAGACACGTCTCATCGCTGGGTAAATAGACAAGTCTCATCACTGAGTAAATATACACGTTTAATCACTTGGTAAATAGACACGTCTCATCATTGGATAAGTAGACACCGTCCATTAATTGGTACGCGTGCGAAACAATCGCGTTACTGGCGTTACTGGGTAACACTGTCGCGTTACTTGCTAAATGAACACCGTCCCGTTACTTGCTAAATGAACACCGTTGCGTTACTTGCTAAATGAAAACCATCGCGTTACTTGCTAAATGAACACCGTCGCGTTACTAGGCAAATTGACACTATCACGTTACTTGCTAAATGAACACCATGGCGTTACTGGAAATTTAAGACCATCGCGTTACTGGGTAAATGAACCCCATCGCGTTACTGGGTTATGGACAACATCGCGTTATTGGGATAATGAATACCATCCCGTTACTGGTAAAATGAATACAATCGCGTTACTGGGTTAATGAATACCATCGCGTTACTGGGAAAACAAACACCATCGAGTTACTTGGTTATGGACACTATCGCGTTACTTGGTTAATGAACACCATCGCGTTACTGGGCTTATGAACACCATCGCGATACTGGGCTAATTCACACCATCGCGTTACTGGGATAATGAACACCATCGCGTTACTAGGATAATGAACACCATCGCTTTACTGGGATAACGGATAACCATTACGTTACTAGGTTAATGAACACCATCGCTTTACTGGGATAATGAACACCATTGCGTTACTAGGATAATGAACACCATCGCTTTACTGGGATAATGAACACCATCGCGTTACTATGATAATGAACACCATCGCTTTACTAGGTTAATGAACACTATCGCGTTACTGGGATAATGAACATCATCGCGTTACAGGGTAAGTGAGTAACTGATCATTATCGCGTCATTGGATCTAAGTAAGCACCATCGAATCACTAGGTAACCTGATGATGACAGTTGTGTTAGTTGGTAAGTGTAGAACATCCTGTTTCACTGGTTAATAGGACCAGGGGGGTTCCGGATCATATAGGACAAACTCGTTTCATTCCGTGAATGCTTTGTAAAGCAGTGCCTGTTGTCTATAGTGGTAGAGTGTCACGCAGAGTATTCAGTATTCCGATGGCCCCGTATTCCATAGGTCATTAGTCCGAAGACACGATACTCTGAAAGCTCAACAAAATAGACTCACTATCAATTAAACAATAAGTCTATAAGTATTTTATAGGCCATGATGTCAGAAGGCCTATTCCGAATATTGTCTTAAATATACTCGTTTCTTATACCGGGCCACCGGATTATCGAGTCATCAAACTGCTGGGCCTTCGGAATGAGGCGTTTGTGAAAAGCCCTTCGGAATTCTGGGTAGGTAATACCAGACGAAATACATTTGTATGACGGTAAGGTCAAACACTCGGGCCGGAGGTCAAACACTCGGGCCGGAGATGCACGTACGCATTGGATGTGTCACACAAGCACGTGCTCCTGTGTGGATCGTATTTCTGTTCTTAAGGGTAACATTTGAAAACACGCCACTTGTCCACCAGGCGGTGATGATGGACACAACGCCTCGTCTGTACCTCTGGCAACAGGGAGCTATTTGTCGGTTTACACGTATATCATTTTACTGGTGGCATTTGTAGAGCTGTGAAAATGTGGGAACGTAAATTCACTGAACATTAATGTCAGTATAATTGTCAAAACGAAAGTTAATTTTGTTTCAAAATGTCAACGATAGACCGCTATCCAACATAAGTTTAACCTATAAACATAGATACAATGTACCCAAAATAATCCTTTCTGGAAAAATACACGGGTTCAAAAACCGTATGTATATATGTGACAAAAAATAACACATAATAATCGTTTGTTTATCTGAGGTATGACGTGTTCCGGATGTTGCTGGCAGCATAAGGTGATAAAAGGAAACTTTCGGAAAAACCCAGTGATAGTTCACGTTTTAAAGGATCAAGGTTCCTTTCATTCTTAAGAATTATGTATGTGTATCAAATGTTCCGTCTAACGGATGTTGTTGATAACAAAATGTTGTCAACACATTGAAATGTAGGCGAATATGTGTGTACAATGTGTGTGTAATATATCCGCAATGTGCGCTGTCATCGTAAAGGATGTATGTCCGGGGGCGCTGTCAGAAAGCCTTAACAGGGACCGACAAATTAATACGTGTCTCGTCAGCATGGTGCGGACTTCGCACGATTTTATTTGACAAGTGTACCACTCGGCACCTCTCTGACATTTAACTGTAGCTAGTTATAATGACGCATTATGAGCTCTGTCTGTTCGATAACTATAGATAATTTTGACAACTTAAAATGAATAGTCATGTCTTATACCGTTGACGCAGATTTATCTCTCTTTTGTCAATCTCGTCAAAGAGTTATCGTTCCTTACAGTGCACAACGACCTTGTCGACGTCGCCTCGTTTTACAAAGGAATTAAGAAATTGATTTCAATTGCCAATGATTATAAGCCGTCCCTTGACACAAAAGTTGTTGGTGTTTGAAAATTTGTTTTCGATAATTGTCAAGTTTACAAACTTTCTTGAATAAAGATTAGACGTGTCGTGTCGTAAAACGTGTCGTATCGTAAAACGCGACTTATTTGAGGCACCTGCAGAATCGAGGTTTTTCTTTTGTGTTTTCTTCTAAGGGGACATTGAAAAACCGAAATTGACTGAAACGAAAATTGACCTGCTGACCCCATTGCAACATTTGGGATCTTTATACATGTATTTTCTCTCTACTTCCTAACAATCTGTTTGTTTTCTAGTGCCTTGTTTTAACAAAACCCTTTTTTGCCTACTGTTGAAAGTTTGCCCAAGTGAGAAAGGCAGTGGGTGCTGTTCTCAAATCGGGACATGTCAAATTCTTAAAAATGGTATATGTGATTCCATGTTAAACGTTCAGCATTTTTGGTAATTGCATTAAGTTATTAACCCGTCGGTTTTGGTTTTATGTTGTTTAACGTCCTGTCAGTATAATGTGATCGATGACATACTGTTGTGGCTGCCATCGGTATGGTATTTCATTGAGGTAACACTCAATTTTGGCATCAGATCCGCACTATGGCAAGGAGGCAAATACATGTTTGTGCACCATTACACCGCCTCCAGCACGCATACATAACTCATTAGGACTCACGTCCTGAACAAGTCTTAGCTTTTAAAAGGACGTTAAACAACATTTATCTTTTTATATTTTATTTTATTCAAAACATTTTCCGGTTTTTCCTATTTGAATACTGTATTAGTTGTTTTTATATTTATGCCTGCTTTATTGATAAAAAATAAGGTATATATTTAAAAAGTTAAAGTGAATATTTTTAATAGGTTATATTTACCGTTACAAACAAGGGGGCTGCTTCCTTCATCTTTTAGTTTCATTGTCCGTCTGTTTACATATTATTGGCCACAGTGTTTCTATCATGAAATCACACATAGGTAAACAAAATAAACTACCCAGTGTGTACAATTTATGATTTTCAGAATAAACTCATACATAAATACATCGTATGTGAATTAAATTAAACACAAACAAAATGAAGGCATTCAATTTCAGCAATATAACATGAAATTAGTCGATCATCGATCCGTTTGAAAGGTGATGATCGATCATGAAATTTGAAATGATTTCGACTGTGTCGCAATGTTTGCCATGTAAACGTGTATGTGTGTACTATGTGCTGGACTAGGGCGGTATTTTGTTGTTGTATTTACGTCCTTGTGATAGCGCGAATCTGATGGCGACATTAGAGTGCTACCTCAATAAAATACCATGTCTAAGGCACACAGCAAAGTACTTCAAAAGGTCCCATATTAACACCAGTTAATCGTTGCGCTTACCATTGACGTGTAAGAAGAACGACAACTCTAGGTAGTGATATTGCCATGTAGCGCAATATCATGTCGTCGAAATGTATCAATGTGATTATACATATATACTGATACTGGTAGCCTATTTCATTTTTAACTGCATTGGAACCTTCATTCAAAAGGATGATGAACAACGAGTTATATTTTTGTATATCTGTTGCAGCCTTCATCCCGCTATGGCTGTTCACCCTCGGTATCCATGTCATCTACCGGACGGAGACCGTCACCATCCCTTTCGTCAATATCTTCGTTTCACTCGTCGGTCTCATCATCCCGGTCGGTATTGGCATCATAATACAGAAAAAGCTACCGAAGGTCGCCAAATTACTCCTCAGACTTCTCCGCGGAGTTATTGTGATTTTCTTCATCCTCGTCTTCACAATTGGGATCTACGCAAACCTCTACATATTCAGACTGATGACGCCATTTAATCTCCTTGCGGGTGCTCTGTTGCCTTACGTAGGGTTCCTGTTCGGCGGCATTGTGGCGTTACTGACAAGACGCAACAAAAGTGATATTTTGACAATCGCTATAGAAACAGGGATACAGAACTCTGGAGTGGCCATAGTATTACTACAGTTATCTCTCCCTCATCCAGACTCGGACATCGCCATCGTCGCCCCGGTCAACTGCTCACTCTTCACGCCCATTCCCGTCGTCATAGCAATAATCGTTCACGTCATCAGGAAGAGATGGTTCCGAAAAGACGAGGACAAGGACACAAAACAGGAAGTAGGGACCGCAAACGAGGATGCTGACCAAAATGTTTCCCTCACTTTTCACTCTCAGTCCGGAAAAGATGGGGAGGAGGGAGACACTAGAGAAGGACTTCAGGGGAATCTCTTACTACAACGATGAAAATTGGTAATTAAAAGAGATCAAGTCCGACTGGTTTTTGGATTGCATCAAGGCGTAACGAAGAAACATTGCATTGAGAGATAATTACTGTATAGATCAGTATAGGCCCTCTCGAATGACAGGCCGACTTTCTTTTTAAATGCTTAAATCAGTTGTTATCTATGAAAACTAACGTATAGGCATTTATAATAACAATTAAATGATGTCCACGTGTCATCGATACTACTGGGTGTCCTAACTACCGCATTACTATTTTTCTGAATTTTTCCATCAATAACCATTTGACACTTTAACTCCCGAAATGTCTATACACGATCATCCTTGTATGTCTGTTCACACGAATCACATGAAACAAGCGAAAGGATTTATCAAATACAACTTCTCATATTCCGAAGACGTCACAGCGTATTTGTTCAACGTCTACACGACCAACAGCCTTCAACAGTAAGCTTGATTTGCTTACTCGGGCTTGTTGAAAACGATAAGCCTATTGCAGCTTTTGAAAACTTGGCAGTTTGTGACGGAGAGTAATCTCGTGTTGTTGCGAGGTAACCTGCTAGTCTCGTTTTAATGCATTTATCGCTGGAATTATTCAGCCCTGTTTTCGTGTGTTTGTCTTGCAAAACTCTTCAGCCTCGTTTATTTTATTATTATTTTTGTCTCGCGGAGCCCCGTTTGAATGTTACTGTATTGCTGTATTTCAAATACTGACTTCAATATTCTGAAATTTTTATAAGTGAAGGTGCTCTTATACTTCTGCCCTTTGATAACTAACGTTGAAAATAAAAAGAGCCGGAACTACCTCCATCTGTATCCTTGCGCGTGTTATTGTTGTTGTAGGCCGCCGTCTCACACACGTCTGCTGAAGCACTGCGGGCGCCTGTGGCTGAAGGTGTGCGATTAACCCTCCGCGGTGAAAAATAGTCCCCGCTTACTTCCCTGTCTTCCGGGCTGTACGAGCGGGATTCGTCATTCAGAGAGAAAGGTCCCGCTATAAATTGCATGTCGATCTCGTTTGAAGAACGAGTGGTGGCGAACTGCGGTATTGGGCGAGGTATCCTGGATCGCGGGACACGCGCACTACCCTGTGAACGCTCGTTTGCGTGTCGGGTTAGTAGATTATCAACATACAATTTACGAAGTGTAGAGATTGGAAACGACGTGGAAGTAACTAATCCGATCGCGGAAAGTTCATGCCGTAATCCGGTGACACCCCAGTTCAGATAGTTGGTCATATCCAGCGCACTTCCAGACGTTTTCTGTTTATTTGATTTTGGCGCCATGATGAAGGAAGGGGTAAAACACTCCCCTGACTAATACTTCAAAAGTTCATCGTATGTACATACGAGAGACTCCCTCGTTACACACAACATACATGATACATCCCAGACAATAAGTAAAGTTCGTGTACGTAGAATTTTGAGAGAATCACTGGATAAAATGCTTGAATTGATACAGATTGAGAGAATTAAAAATGGCTGCTGGAGCTGACTGATCTCCCTCAAAGTTGCACACACCCCCACTCTGATCACGTGATCTGGATAGTCCCTTACTAGGGAATGACTGGCATGACTGCACACGACCTTTGACTTATTCACCACATAGTCAGCCCACAGTCCACGACCCCCAATGACTGCCTATATTACTAGATATAGAAACTTATCACTGCCATAAAACATGCTTAAAATTATTTAAGCTTCAAGTAGTGTATTCCAGCGGTTTTTAGATAGGTGCTTCAGTTTGTGTGAGGTTCCAATGGCGGCTTCTTCAACTCAATCAACTAATGTTAAAATAATGTTTTTCATGTTTTTGAAGTTTAAAAATATGAGCTGAATGATAAAAATAAATAACATTTTTGTTATATTTTGCATTAAAAGGAACAGGGATCAGGGTTCGCACAGGGCATAACATGTTGAATGATATTTTTTATGGAAATCTGAAACACATATTATATGGCTTAATTTAAGTATTATCCACAGTATTTGCTGACCTTGTGGCCAAAGTGGTTACAGCTTATTTATATCCAGGTGCGCCCATTCTTATATTTCTTTTTTAAAATTGTCTAATTTATTTTGTTGCAGCTTTCGCTCTATTGTATTTTAACGGTTTTTGTGTTCCGTACAGTTGTACTTTTTATATAAAACCATGCCAGGTTGATGGTCGTATTATGAATCATGTAACAGTTGATTGTTAAATGGCGTGCAAAGTTGTTGCATTAATTTTCATGAGAGAAAAATAGTAAAATCAACGAGATTTGGCAGTACTAGGTATATATAAAAAGATATCTACACTAAACGTGTAGGAATAGCATTGGTATATTTTTAAATATATATCGTGAGGTTAACAAATCGGTGTGTACGGATAAGATAATCAAAACAATTTATTGACAATTAATTCGTCGCATCTGAAAAGATGTGAGATTTATAGTTAATGCCATTGTTTTTGTTTATATGTATTAATTTGTTGATAATTATATGTGACACCCAGATCACTGTGATAACACGTGCCTAATAGTTTGTTGACACTTCTATTGTATGTTCTGATAATATCCTTCACGTGTTGAAGCATGACGTCATATCTTAATCATATGAAAACACAAATTACTATTGCACATATTTCACGTTATCTTGGCTTGATTTTCAATAATAAAGGACAAAGATCCTATTGTAATTGCTATCAGTATAGAAATGTAGTGGTATAGAACGTAGAACAGTTCGCGCCGCTTCAGCTATAACAAATGATGTGTTCCATATAATACTTATATATTTACATTTGTTGCTGTGTGTTAAAGAATATTTTATAATATAATTTTGTGATATTTTCTTAATCATTGTATATGCCGTGTATGTAAACAACAGTTGGAGAATATATTATACCTAATGTTTATATTATTGAATGTATCCTCTGCAATGGATTTAATATATATATATATATAGATAAACATATGACGCTTTATCCTATTTAACAGTTTGTAAATATATGTGCTATCCCCAATTGTCTATTAGATCATCCGAACCGGTAGATGAAATAGTTTGAATGATTTTGTTACTATTTCGTGCTGTAC
>NW_018408902.1:642487-647064 GCF_002113885.1 Mizuhopecten yessoensis | reverse complement strand
CACAGTGTTTAGGTAGAACCTTGGTTATCTGTGTGATCTGTCACTATCGTACAGTGAAGCTGTGGTTATATCTCTGTCACATTGTTTAGGTAGAACCTTGGTTATCTGTGTGATCTGTCACACTGTCGTACAGTGAAGCTGTGGTTATATCTCTGTCACAGTGTTTAGGTAGAACCTTGGTTATCTGTTACTGTCACAAAGAATTACCGTAGAACCTTGATAATCTCGAGTCGTCTGTGTTAATAGGCAATACATCCTTAATATCAATAAGGGTCCTTTGCATTTATTTTAAAAATATAGTCAAGATATTCACCAGACCATTTACAAGTGAAAAGGCATCTAACAATGAAAATGTTTATTATTTGAGATTGATTTTGTGCATTAGATGACATGTATACAGGATTTTTTGCTGGATATGTTGGTTGACTAAAATAAAATATACAAGCTTAAAATTTGTTTGGCGTTCCCGCCTGTTTAAAAGTTTTACAATAAACTAAATATGTCATTAATATACTAGTTTACAGAATTGTAGATTATTCAGCAATACAATATCAGACAGAAAATATAAGTCAGTTATTCAACATCAGACAGATTATATTAGTCAGTAATATAGTATCAGAAAGAGTATATTGGTCAATAATACAATATCAGATAGAGTATATTAGTCAGTAATACAATATCAGATAGAGTACATTAGTCAGTAATACAATATCAGACAGAGTATATTAGTCAGTAATAAAATATCAGACAGAGTATATCAGTCAGTAATAATATATCAGACAGAGTATATTAGTCAGTAATACAATATAGGACAGTAAATTAGTCAGTAATAAAATTTCAGACAGAGTACATTATTCAGTTATACAATATAGGACAGTAAATTTGTCAGTAATACAATATCAGACACTATATCAGTCAGTAAAACAATATCAGAGTCAGTAATACAATATCAGAGACTATATCAGTCAGTAATACAATATCAGAGACTATATCAGTCAGTAATACAATATCAGACTGAGTATATTAGTCAGTAATAATATATCAGACAGAGTACATTCGTCAGTAATACAATATAGGACAGTAAATTTGTCAGTAATACAATATCAGACCGAGTATATTAGTCAGTAATAAAGTACATTAGTCAGTAATACAATATCAGTAATACAATATACTCTGTCTGATATTGGCTGTCTGATATTGTATTACTGACCAATGTGCTCTGTCTGATATTGTATTACTGACAAATTTACTGTCCTATATTGTATAACTGAATAATGTACTCTGTCTGATATTGTATAACTGACTAATTTACTGTCCTATATTGTATTACTGACGAATGTACTCTGTCTGATATATTATTAATGACTGATATACTCTGTCTGATATTTTATTACTGACTAATGTACTCTGTCTGATATTGTATTACTGACAAATTTACTGTCCTATATTGTATTACTGACTAATATACTGTCTGATATATTAGTCAGTATTAATATATCAGACAGTATATTAGTCAGAAATACAATATCAGACAGAGTACATTAGTCAGTAATACCATATCAGACAGAGTATATTAGTCCGAAATACAATATCAGACAGAGCACATTAGTCAGTAATACAATATCAGACAAAGTATATTAATCAGTAATACAATATCAGACAGAGTAAATTAGTCAGTAATACAATATAGGACAGTAAATCAGTCAGTAATACAGTATCAGACAGAGTATATTAGTCAGAAATACAATATCAAACAGAGAATATTAGTCAGTAACACAATATCGGACAGTATATTAGTCAGTAATACAATATCAGACAGAGTATATAAGTCAGTAAAACAATATCGGACAGTATATTAGTCAGTAATACAATATCAGACAGAGTATATTAGTCAGTATTACAATATAGGACAGTAAATTAGTCAGTAATACAATATAGGACAGTAAATCAGTCAGTAATACAGTATCAGACAGAGTATATTAGTCAGTAATACAATATCAGACAGAGTATATTAGTCAGTAATAATATATCAGACAGAGTACATTAGTCAGTAATACAATACAGGACAGTAAATTAGTCAGTAATACAATATCAGACAGAGTATATTAGTCAGTTAATACAATATCAGACAGAGTATATTAGTCAGTAATAATATATCCGACAGAGTACATCAGTCAGTAATACAATAAGTAATACAATATCAGACAGGGTATATTAGTCAGAAATACAATATCAGACAGTATATCAGTCAGTAATACAATATCAGACAGAGTATATTAGTCAGTAATACAATATAGGACAGTAAATTAGTCAGTAATACAATATCAGAAAGAGTATATTAGTCAGTAATACAATATCAGACAGAGTAAATTAGTCAGTAATACAATATCAGAAACTATATCAGTCAGTAATACAATATCAGACTGAGTATATTAGTCAGAAATACAATATCAAACAGAGAATATTAGTCAGTACCACAACATCGGCCAGTATATTAGTCAGTAATACAATATCAGACAGAGTACATTAGTCAGTAATACAATATCAGACAGAGTATATTAGTCAGTAATACAATATCAGACAGAGTATATTAGTCAGTAATAATATATCCGACAGAGTACATCAGTCAGTAATACAATAAGTAATACAATATCAGACAGAGTATATTAGTCAGAAATACAATATCAGACAGTATATCAGTCAGTAATACAATATCAGACAGAGTATATTAGTCAGTAATACAATATCAGACAGAGTATATTAGTCAGTAATACAATATCAGACAGAGTATATTAGTCAGTAATACAATATAGGACAGTAAATTAGTCAGTAATACAATATCAGACAGAGTAAATTAGTCAGTAATACAATATCAGACACTATATCAGTCAGTAAAACAATATCAGACAGTATATTAGTCAGTAATAAAATATCAGACAGAGTACATTATTCAGGAATACAATATAGGACAGTAAAATAGTCAGTAATATAATATTAGACAGAGAACATTATTCAGTAATATCATATCAAACAGAGAAAATTAGTCAGTAATTCAATATCAGACACTATATCAGTCAGTAAAACAATATCAGACAGTATATTAGTCAGTATTAATATATCAGACAGAGTACAGAGCACATTAGTCAGTAATACAATATCAGATAAAGTATATTAGTCAGAAATACAATATCAGACAAACTACATTAATCAGTAATACAATATCAGACAGAGTATATTGGTCAGTAATACAATATAGGACAGTAAATTAGTCAGTAATATAATATCAGACAGAGAACATTATTCAGTAATATCATATCAAACAGAGAATATTAGTCAGTAACACAATATCAGACAGAGTATATTAGTCAGTAATATAATATCAGACAGAGTATATTAGTCAGTAATACAATATCAGACAGGGTATATTAGTCAGTAATATAATATCAGACGGAGTATATTAGTCAGAAATACAATATCAAACAGAGAATATTAGTCAGTAACACAATATCAGACAGTATATTAGTCAGTAATACAATATCAGACAGGGTATATTAGTCAGTAATATAATATCAGAAGGAGTATATTAGTCAGAAATACAATATCAAACAGCAGTAATAATATATCAGACAGAGTACATTAGTCAGTAATACAATACAGGACAGTAAATTAGTCAGTAATACAATATCAGACACTCTATCAGTCAGTAATACAATATTAGACAGAGTATATGAGTCAGTATTTATATATCAGACAGTATATTAGTCAGAAATACGATATCAGACAGAGAACATTAGTCAGTAATACAATATCAGACGGCGTATATTAGTCAGAAATACAATATCAAACAGCAGTAATAATATATCAGACAGAGTACATTAGTCAGTAATACAATACAGGACAGTAAATTAGTCAGTAATACAATATCAGACACTCTATCAGTCAGTAATACAATATTAGACAGAGTATATGAGTCAGTATTTATATATCAGACAGTATATTAGTCAGAAATACAATATCAGACAGAGTATATTAGTCAGAAATACAATATCAGACAGAGTATATTAGTCAGAAATACAATATCAGACAGAGTATATTAGTCAGAAATACAACATCAGACAGAGTATATTAGTCAGTAATACAATATCAGACAGAGTATATTAGTCAGAAATACAATATCAGACAGAGAACATTAGTCAGTAATACAATATCAGACGGAGTATATTAGTCAGAAATACAATATCAAACAGAGAATGTTAGTCAATAATACAATATCAGAGTATTATATTAGTCAGTAATAATATATCACACAGAATACATTAGTCAGTAATAAAATATCAGACAGAGTACATTATTCAGTAATACAATATAGGACAGTAAATTAGTCAGTAATACAATATCAGACAAAGTATATTAGTCAGTAATACAATATCAGACAGAGTATATTAGTCAGAAATACAATATCAAACAGAAAATATTAGTCAGTAACACAATATCAGACAGTATATTAGTCAGTAATACAATATCAGACAGAGTACATGAGTCAGTAATACAATATCAGACAGAGTATTTTAGTCAGA
>NW_018408902.1:549015-638330 GCF_002113885.1 Mizuhopecten yessoensis | reverse complement strand
CAGACAGAGTATATAAGTCAGTAATACAATATCAGACAGAGTATACTAGTCAGTATTACAATATCAGTAAGAGTATATTAGTCAGTAATACAATATCAGACAGAGTACATTATTCAGTAATACAATATCAGACAGAGAATATCAGTCAGTAATACAATATCAGACAGAGTATATCAGTCAGTAATAGAATATCAGACAGAGTATATCAGTCGGTAATACAATGTCAGACAAAGTTTATTAGTCAGTAGAACAATATCAGACAGAGTATATCAGTCAGTAATACAATGTCAGACAAAGTATATTATTCAGTAATACAATGTCAGACAAAGTATATTAGTCAGTAGAACAATATCAGACAAAGTATATTAGTCAGTAATACAATATCTGACAAAGTATATTAGTCAGTAGAACAATATCAGACAGAGTATATTAGTCAGTAGAACAATATCAGACAGAGTATATCATTCAGTCATACAATATCAGACAAAGTATATTGGTCAGTAGAACAATATCAGACAGAGTATATTAGTCAGTAGAACAATATTAGACAGAGTATATCAGTCAGTCATACAATATCAGACAAAGTATATTGGTCAGTAGAACAATATCAGACAGAGTATATCAGTCAGTAATACAATATCAGACAGAGTAATTAAGTCAGTCATACTATATCATACAGAGTATATTAGTCAGTATTACAATATCAGTCAGAGTATATTAGTCAGTAATACAATATCAGATAGAGTATATTAGTCAGTAATACAATATCAGACAGAGTAATTACGTCAGTCATACTATATCATACAGAGTATATTAGTCAGTATTACAAAATCAGTCAGAGTATATTAGTCAGTAATACAATATCAGACAGAGAATATTAGTCAGTAAATCAATATCAGACAGAGTAATTAAGTCAGTAATACAACATCGGACAGAGTATATTAGTCAGTAATACAATATCAGACAGAGTATATAAGTCACTAATACAATATCAGACAGAATAATTAAGTCAGTAATACAATATCAGACAGAGGATATTAGTCAGTAATACAATATTAGACAGTGTAATTAAGTCAGTAATACAATATCAGACAGAGTATATAAGTTACTAATACAATATCAGACAGAATAATTATGTCAGTAATACAATATCAGACAGAGGATATTAGTCAGTAATAAAATATTAGACAGAGTAATTAAGTCAGTAATACAATATCAGACAGAGTATATAAGTCACTAATACAATATCAGACAGAATAATTATGTCAGTAATACAATATCCTCTGTCTGATATTGTATTACTGACTAATATACTCTTGTCTGATATTGTATTAGTAACTTATATACAATATCAGACAGAATAAAGTATATTAGTCAGAAATACAATATCAGACAGAATAATTATGTCAGTAATACAATGTCAGACAGAGGATATTAGTCAGTAATACAATATCAGACAGAGTATATTAATCAGGTAATACAATAACTGACTGAATGATTTTGTAAGAGAGTGACGGAGGAATAGCAGTATATGAAATTATCGAAACTGAGTGCTGCAAGTCGTGTTCTGCATTGGCTAACGGAAGGTCACTGGAATGTGATTCGGAAATGCACTTTCTGATGGCCAGGCGTAGAAAATGTCTGCAGTACACGAAGCCGTATACCCGTCCTGGTGTGGCCGTGGGGATTGCATGGGTGTTAAACAACAAGGCTCAATGTTTTAAGGGCAGTTCCATAGAACCTTACTGTGTATAGTCTTAACATGATGTTGACTAGTAAACATATATAAGTGGTTGTGCAGGTTTGTGATGACGAACATATAACGTATAATATTCTATGAGTAGGGCGTGTCGATTGGAAGGGTAGATATAACTGATGAAGGGACTTATCTAATACCACACCACTGTCCAATGTCAAGGGATCAGCGCGAGCTCTCACGCCATTGCAGACTACATACTCAGATGTGTCTTAATGCCTTGTTAGTTTATAATTAGTAAACACAAATACGATATCTGGGATAAAATGAAATTAATTCAGTCTTGCCTTAATATTTATGTGACGGTAACGTAATTGATTATCACGCAGAATTCATATATATTTTTTTCTAGTTGTCCAGTAAGGACAATAATTTTGATAATTGACGACTAGTTAAGCTGACTGATATAAAACAACCTGATCCCGGACTTGTGTGTCACACTATATCATCTTTGTCACACAATTAATTGATTAATCGAGTCCCGGATGTTTATGAAATCAATGAAAAACTTACTGAATCATATGTATTCTGGAATTCAAAAAATATCATTCCCGATTAAAAAAAAACCAACATAGTTTATATAGCCGAAAATCACCTCGACCAATCCCGATGTAGCTATAGATATAAATAGAATCTACATGACAGACACCTCGACCAATTTTGATGTAGGTATAAAAAGAATCTACATGACAGACACCTCGACCAATCCTGATGTAGATATAAATAGAATCTACATGACAGATACCTCGACCATCTACATGCCAGACACCTCGAACAATCCTGATGTAGGTATAAAATGAATCTACATGACAGACACCTTGACCAATCCTGATGTAGATATGCATAGAATCTATATGACAGATACATCGGCCAATCCTGATGTAGGTATAAAATGAATCTACATGACAGACACCTTGACCAATCCTGATGTAGATATCAATAGAATCTACATGACAGACGCCTCGACCAATCCTGATGTAGATATGCATAGAATCTATATGACAGATACATCGGCCAATCCTGATGTAGGTATAAAATGAATCTACATGACAGACACCTTGACCAATCCTGATGTAGATATGCATAGAATCTATATGACAGATACATCGGCCAATCCTGATGTAGGTATAAAAAGAACCTACATGACAGACTCCTCGACCAATCCTGATGTAGGGATAAATAGAATCTACATGACAGATACCTCGACCAGTCCTGATGTAGGTATAAAAAGAAACTATATGACAGACACCTCGACCAATACTGATGTAAATATAAATAGAATCTACATGACATACACCTCGACCAATCCTGATGTATATACAAATAGAATCTACATGCCAGACCCCTCAACCAATCCTGATGTAGGTATAAAATGAATCTACATGACAGACACCTTGACCAATCCTGATGTAGATATCAATAGAATCTACATGACAGACTCCTCGACCAATCCTGATGTAGTTATAAATAGAATCTACATAACGGACACCTCGACCAATCCTGATTTAGATATAAATAGAAGCTACATGACAGACACTCATGTAGATTCTATTTATATATACCTCAGGATTGGTCGAGGTGTCTGTAATGTAGATTCTTTTTATACCTGCATCAAAATTGGTCGAAGTGTCTGTCATGTAGGTTCTTGTTATACCTACATCAGGATTGGTTGAGGTGTCTCATCAGTATTGGTCGAGGAGTCTGTCATGTAGTTTTGTTTTATACCTACATCAGGATGGGTCGAGGTGTCTGTCATGTACAGCCACCTCGACCAATCCTGATGTAGGGATAAATAGAATCTACATGACAGATACCTCGACCAATCCTGATGTAGGAATAAAACGAATCTACATGACAGACACCTTGACCAATCCTGATGTAGATATAAAAAGAATCTACATGACAGACTCCTCGACCAATCCTGATGTAGGTATCATAGAATCTACATGACAGATACCTCGACCAATCCTGATGTAGGTAGATAGAATCTACATGCCAGACCCCTCAACCAATCCTGATGTAGATATAGATAGAATCTACATGCCAGACCCCTCAACCAATCCTGATGTAGATATAAATAGAATGTAAATGACAGGCACCTCGACCAATCCCGATGTAGGTCTATAGATATAAATAGAATCTACATGCCAGACACCTCGAACAATCCTGATGTAGGTATAAAAAGAAACTATATGACAGACACCTCGACCAATAATGATGTAGATATAAATAGCATCTACATGACAGACACCTCGCCCAATTTTGATGTAGGTATAAATAGAATCTACATGACAGAGACCGCGACCAATCCTGATGTAGATATCAATAGAATCTACATGACAGACGCCTCGACCAATCCTGATGTAGGGATAAATAGAATCTACATGACAGGCACCTCGACCAATCCCGTTGTAGGAATAAATAGAATCTACATGACAGGCACCTCGACCAATCCCGATGTAGGTCTATAAATATAAATAGAATCTACATGACAGATACCTCGACCATCTACATGCCAGACACCTCGACCAATCCCGTTGTAGGAATAAATAGAATCTACATGACAGAGACCGCGACCAATCCTGATGTAGATATACATAGAATCTACATGACAGACACCTTGATGTAGATATAAATAGAATCTAAATGACAGGCACCTCGACCAATCCCGATGTATATGTATAAATAGAATCTACATGCCAGACCCCTCAACCAATCCTGATGTAGATATACAGAGAATCTACATGACAGATACCTCGACCATCTACATGCCAGACACCTCGAACAATCCTGATGTAGGTATAAAACGAATCTACATGACAGACACCTCAACCAATCCTGATGTAGATATAGATAGAATCTACATGCCAGACCCCTCAACCAATCCTGATGTAGATATACAAAGAATCTACATGACAGATACCTCGACCATCTACATGCCAGACACCTCGACCAATCCCGTTGTAGGAATAAATAGAATCTACATGACATACACCTCGACCAATCCTGATGTAGGGATAAATAGAATCTACATGACAGATACCTCGACCAGTCCTGATGTAGGTATAAAAAGAACCTACATGACAGACTCCTCGACCAATCCTGATGTAGGTAGATAGAATCTACATGCCAGACCCCTCAACCAATCCTGATGTAGATATACAGAGAATCTACATGACAGATACCTCGACCAGTCCTGATGTAGGTATAAAAAGAACCTACATGACAGACTCCTCGACCAATCCTGATGTAGGTATAAAACAAAACTACATGACAGACTCCTCGACCAATACTGATGAGACACCTCAACCAATCCTGATGTAGATATAAATAGAATCTACATGACAGGCACCTCGACCAATCCCGTTGTAGGTATAAATAGAATCTACATGACAGACACCTCGACCAATCCTGATGTAGGTATAAATAGAATCTATATGCAGGACACCTCGGCCAATCCTGATGTAGGTATAAATAGAATCTATATGCAGGACACCTCGACCAATCCTGATATAGATATATAAAACGAAACTACATGACAGACACCTCGACCAATCTTGATGTAGGTATAAAAAGAATCTACATGACAGACACCTCGACCAATACTGATGTAAATATAAATAGAATCTACATGACAGATACCTCGACCAATCCTGATGTAGATATAAATAGAATCTACATGACAGTCACCTCGACCAATCCTGATATAGGTATAAAACGAGGCCACATGCCAGACACCTCGACCAATCCTGATGTAGGTATAAAACGAAACTACATGACAGACACCTCAACCAATCCTGATGTAGATATAAATAGAATCTACATGACAGTCACCTCGACTAATCCTGATATAGGTATAAAACGAGGCCACATGCCAGACACCTTGACCAATCCTGATGTAGGTATAAAACGAAACTACATGACAGACACCTCGACCAATCTTGATGTAGGTATAAAAAGAATCTACATGACAGACACCTCGAACAATACTGATGTAAATATAAATAGAATCTACATGACACATGCCAGACACCTCGACCAATCCTGATGTAGATATAAATAGAATTTACATGACAGACACCTCAACCAATCCTGATGTAGGTTTAAATAGAATCTACATGCCAGACACCTCAACCAATCCTGATGTAGATATAAAAAGAATCTACATGACAGACACCTCAACCAATCCTGAAGTAGGTATAAATAGAATCTACATGACAGACACCTCAACCAATCCTGAAGTAGGTATAAATAGAATCTACATGACAGACACCTCGACCAATCCTGATGTAGATATAAATAGAATCGACATGACAGACACCTCGACCAATCCCGATGTATATGTATAAATAGAATCTACATGCCAGACACCTCGACCAATCCTGATGTAGGTATAAATAGAATCTACATGACAGACACCTCGACCAATCCTGATGTAGGTATAAATAGAATCTACATGACAGATACCTCGACCAATCCTGATGTAAATATAAATAGAATCTACATGACAGACACCTCGACCAATCCTGATGTAGGTATAAATAGAATCTACATGACAGACACCTCGACCAATCCTGATGTAGATATAAATAGAATCTACATGACAGACACCTCGACCAATCCTGATGTAGGTATAAATAGAATCTACATGACAGACACCTCGACCAATCCTGATGTAGATATAAATAGAATCTACATGACAGACACCTCGACCAATCCTGATGTAGGTATAAATAGAATCTACATGACAGACACCTCGACCAATCCTGATGTAGATATAAATAGAATCTACATGACAGACACCTCGACCAATCCTGATGTAGGTATAAATAGAATCTACATGACAGACACCTCGACCAATCCTGATGTAGATATAAATAGAATCTACATGACAGACACCTCGACCAATCCTGATGTAGGTATAAATAGAATCTACATGACAGACACCTCGACCAATCCTGATGTAGATATAAATAGAATCTACATGACAGACACCTCGACCAATCCTGATGTAGGTATAAATAGAATCTACATGACAGACACCTCGACCAATCCTGATGTAGATATAAATAGAATCTACATGACAGACACCTCGACCAATCCTGATGTAGGTATAAATAGAATCTACATGACAGACACCTCGACCAATCCTGATGTAGATATAAATAGAATCTACATGACAGACACCTCGACCAATCCTGATGTAGGTATAAATAGAATCTACATGACAGACACCTCGACCAATCCTGATGTAGATATAAATAGAATCTACATGACAGACACCTCGACCAATCCTGATGTAGGTATAAATAGAATCTACATGACAGACACCTCGACCAATCCTGATGTAGATATAAATAGAATCTACATGACAGACACCTCGACCAATCCTGATGTAGGTATAAATAGAATCTACATGACAGACACCTCGACCAATCCTGATGTAGATATAAATAGAATCTACATGACAGACACCTCGACCAATCCTGATGTAGGTATAAATAGAATCTACATGACAGACACCTCGACCAATCCTGATGTAGATATAAATAGAATCTACATGACAGACACCTCGACCAATCCTGATGTAGGTATAAATAGAATCTACATGACAGACACCTCGACCAATCCTGATGTAGATATAAATAGAATCTACATGACAGACACCTCGACCAATCCTGATGTAGGTATAAATAGAATCTACATGACAGACACCTCGACCAATCCTGATGTAGATATAAATAGAATCTACATGACAGACACCTCGACCAATCCTGATGTAGGTATAAATAGAATCTACATGACAGACACCTCGACCAATCCTGATGTAGATATAAATAGAATCTACATGACAGACACCTCGACCAATCCTGATGTAGGTATAAATAGAATCTACATGACAGACACCTCGACCAATCCTGATGTAGATATAAATAGAATCTACATGACAGACACCTCGACCAATCCTGATGTAGGTATAAATAGAATCTACATGACAGACACCTCGACCAATCCTGATGTAGATATAAATAGAATCTACATGACAGACACCTCGACCAATCCTGATGTAGGTATAAATAGAATCTACATGACAGACACCTCGACCAATCCTGATGTAGATATAAATAGAATCTACATGACAGACACCTCGACCAATCCTGATGTAGGTATAAATAGAATCTACATGACAGACACCTCGACCAATCCTGATGTAGATATAAATAGAATCTACATGACAGACACCTCGACCAATCCTGATGTAGGTATAAATAGAATCTACATGACAGACACCTCGACCAATCCTGATGTAGATATAAATAGAATCTACATGACAGACACCTCGACCAATCCTGATGTAGATATACATAGAATCTACATGACAGACACCTCGACCAATCCTGATGTAGGTATAAAACGAAACTACATGCCAGAGACCTCGACCAATCCTGATGTACAGTATATATAAATAGAATCTACATGACAGATACCTCGACCAATCCTGATGTAGATATAAATAGAATCTACATGACAGACACCTCGACCAATCCTGATGTAGGTATAAATAGATTCTACATGACAGAGACCGCGACCAATCCTGATGTAGGTATAAAACGAAAAATCCCTACCGTTCCTAGTTTAGATCTTATATGAAACTACATGACGAACATCTTGGCCGTTCCTTGTGTAGATAAAAATACAAAACCAGTTGAATTTGAGGGGCTTTTTGTTTTAGGGAGGTTTTGTGATCAGCCATGGAAAACTGTTCTATAAATTCAGTTTCACGTGAAAAGAAAAATATGAGTCGGCTAGAAAATGGGTCCAATTTGATACCATAGCAATGCCTACAGTTCTCATAAAAATCTTGCCACCAAACTGATCGAAGGTATTGTCAACCAGGGACTCATTTCATCCTCTGTTTAGGATGAAGTGATGTAGAGTAAAGTGAGGAAAGGTCAAATGTACTTACAGAGGAAACATTTTTGAGGAAAGGATGATCAAAAGCTCTCTTGAATTCTTCAAAATCTACATTCCATTGATTCGACTTCTTGAGTATACATTGTAACAATACGACTGTTGCCCTAGTCAAATGGTACTGAGAGGGGTGGTGAGAAGGCTTGATAATGGATTGGTTGAGCAACTACCAGGGCCAGCGGTAAAACGCTGTTTACAAAGATTCTTGCCAATTATTACGTTACAAACTGGACCGTAGTTTAACGGGGGTGACGGTTTAGCTGTTGTAGCGTTTACTGGTACCTGAAAAGCCTGGAAACAATGGGTTCGACGGACTTCTGGTGTAGGATATAACTGATGTTAATCGCATCTGTCACTTTTAAGCCAATTCGACTTTGATAACACTGTATTCCGAGCTTCCGTATAGTAGTGACTATCCGTAGAATAGGCTTCGAGTAGAGTCTAAGCCACATCATAAATATTTTTTATGAAGTCTTCAAGCAAAAGAATCACAATGTCATCAAGAACGAGTTTAATAGAATCATGTTGTAGACTTCAATAAGATTCATCTGTTTGGAAATATGATATAAAAGCTAAAGTAAAACTTTGATATCATCATATTGTAATGTCCGTAATATAGAGAGAGGAATGCATTGTGGTTAGAACACGATAGACAGCGTTTACGTCTCCTTTCAGGAGAGAACAATGACATTCTATTTGTTTTCCTGCATCCTCCTAGACTTGAGAAATGTTCTACAGTGTCCACACAGTCATAACATCCGTATGGCGCTGCAGTTCCAAGACGTCTAATGTGATGTTCTCTCGTTGTCTATGGTTCAGAGTGTGGGGTTATTGACGATACATGCTCTGAAATATGAACAGTCATAGACAGAATATAATGGCCAGGGGCTGAAATGATTATTCGTAGTCAACCTCTGAACGATGACATTCGTTTGGTATCGCAATTACACATGTATCTGCCACAATCTGGGATATTTTTGCATCTGTGATTTCATTGTGATCGATTCTATTAACATCACCCCGAATTTTTTTTTTTTTAAATCAATGAATGAAAAAAACTATCTTTCACGTTTGCTTCATACGTGTAACGTCATGATGATGAAAACAATACACGTATTTGTTACACCAAATCAGCAGTAGCGTGCCGTCGGGGACCAATTAGTGACGGAATTTAAGCCTCCTCCAGCAGTGGGAAAGCCGCTTAGGTGCTTAATCACAGTCACATACTGACTTATCGAACACACGACAGTCCCACCCTTAAGTATCTTATTTAAAGGAAAGCATCGTTCTCTGTTTTTCATTTCGTTTAGGATATTTCTAGGACTCTACCTCGCTCACAGGTAAGTATTGTTTGACAGTAAATCTATGTAATGTTGTATGTATACATGTTATTCAGTGAACCTCTATTGCAGGATACAATCACATGACTGCATATATACTAATTCCAAGTGAATCTGATACTACAGGAATTGAACCAAATGTCGGTACAGTACATGATACAATAAATACATTATATTTACGAGAAAGAACATCTTAAATATGCTATATATATAATTAAATCCTTTATATATCGTTTTACATTTGATCAATAAAAGTATTCAAATGTCCGTTGTCATTACCACAGTTCGTTTTTTGAGAACGTTGCATTACCTCAATCTGACTCAGATTTATATGCCGTATGAAACACCTGACCTTACTTTCTGCATACATTTTGTTTTTTTATTTTGTTCCAGTCTCTTTGATCTTAAGTTCAAATTACAGTTTTGTTTACATTTCGATATACCTGTTTTGTCTACACGTGAAGACCTTTAGTTTATACACGACACACTGTCTACAACTAACTTTACATTTAAATCTGTATATAAGTTCATGTAGCAGCCCCGAAGACCCTTACCTGGATAATATTATTCCTACTAATATGTAGAAAAATAAGGCCGTCACTTCATCGGATATGAATAAATCTATTGGATAGAATTCATTACGGATATTTAGTCTAGTTTCTAAGCACTGGTTTGTTGAGAGGGGAAATCGAACTGATTTTTCGACAGTTGTTTGTTTTAAAGTATAGATTTTAAGTACTTTAAAAATGGAAATTTTCGAGGCGTGGAAATACTTTTTTCTCTCGTTGAATAGATAAGCGCTAAAATATCCACACGCGAAAATATATTTATTGATTATAGATACACAGATTTACACACCGTGATCACTTTAAGAAGTTACAACGCGAACATTTCCGAACGCGAAAATCCAATATTTAATAAGTAACTAATGAAATACATTCGTTTACACTAAAATATTTCGTCGTCCAGAAAAAAAATGATTGAATTCAACACTATGGTGATTTAATTGCATGGATAATTATTTGCATGACCCTTCTTCAAGCAAAGAAAAACAAATAGTTTACCATGTGCAATTAATAATAATTAAAGGCAAATTGACTCTGCAATTCAGCTTTGTAGAAATCTTATTGCGTAGTCTTTATAACTAAACAGGTAGACCGTTGCAAACTATTTCTGTCAAAAATAATGTTCTGAGCTTTTATCTACTCCGAGGATAAACTTTCAGAATTAGCCTCAGAAGCGTAAGATGATGGTTATACAGAGATATATTAAATAAACACAAACTTTGAACAATTTCCTTTTATCTTATTAGTTTTGACGTCAATTATTCATTAGTTTTAGGTTCAACATTAACATTGTTTTAACCTTTTAGATCAGATCTGTTATTCACAAAGGTTGTCTATTTACTATCACTATACACATGTGTACCATTGTTGTTATTAATTTCAATGGGATGGCAGTAGTTAGATCGATTTAGTTCATTGTTTTAGTTATTTCCAATAGGACTTTTTTGTCATTTATACTTAAAAAGGAAGTATGCGCAATTATATAATATATTATATTTCTTGATGCTAGCACAGTACGTAGTCAGTCTCTTACTCTAGTATTTCTGTGTATTTCTTCCATGGTTTATTGTCAGGTCTTATAGTTACGTGTCTGGGACACATGTCCCAGTGAGTATTATAACTGAGCGGTAATTGAATGATAGCATTATCTACATGTTATGATAAATAAGAAAACAGTTTTTTTAAACGTATCTATCTATGCTATCAAATCGGTACAATTTCCGTTTTTCAGCATTCGAATTCTCACCTTCAACTTTTACATACACATGCTTCATATCAACGACACAATCAATACATTGATATAACAGGTGCTTGTTTGTATTTAATAGATTCGAAATTGAATGATGATAGGAGAAGAAAGCTTGCCTTGTATCAGTTCCTGTAGCAAAGTAGAACAATTTCTACGAAATGTAGAGCATCAGAAAATGAAAACCATGCTGGTATGGTGTAGTCAACACTTCTATATTTGTGTCTCTTAATAAGATTCAGCAAAACCAGTTATTCTCTAAGGAAATGACAGAACTTGATCCCAGAATAAACAGTACAAAGCGAACAGCAATATCGGAACCAGATCAATTCATCATCAATCATTTTGTGGCTTTTACATTTTCTAATACAAAGATTAAAATACAAGCCGCTATCAGACGAAGGCGTAACGTACAGTAGACACGTGCATTATGTATCAAACACGTGCTGTACGGGTGAAAATGTCATACAGGTCAGTATTGAAGGGACTCACAAAACTTTATTAACACGAAAGGAAGGAGGTGCTCTGAGCCCCTGTCTTGTTTACCAGTTTTTCTACCCTACATCCCTGGTCATGAAAGAGGGTTTTTTCTCAAAAAGGCATTGCAATTTCCGCAAAGCGGCAGCGGAAGGTTTCCGATAACGTGACGTCATGCCATTGTTGACCCCAATATTGTGACGTCATGTACGTAAACTCTTATGAGGTGTCGGATTAATAAAGCCTCGGACCTCCTGCTCAATATTGTATCCGAGGGTTTGAATCACCCTATCCATACCTCACATCAGGGATGGATTCTATTTCTGGCTTATTACATAAAACCCGTAAAAACAGCTGCGTACATTTCTCATTTGCATATGAATCCCGGATAGCAATTAAGGATTGAATCTTGCTTTGGTCGATTTCATGGAGTGATGAATTGAGTTGGTCTTGAAACAAATTTAATGAACTGCGAAGCATTTCATGTTGAATTTGTTTCAAGACCAACTCAATTCAAGAGTCGAACTTGATTAGGAATTGAAATATTTGTTAATGACGTCAATGACCCTGACTGACCCCAAAACGTTATGAAATGCCGTCATGAACAATAGCATGACCCCGAAAGGTCACTTTAATTCCTCCGCCAGTCTGAGTGTGTAAGCGATCCAGACCCGTGGGTCGGATACATTTTCCAGCACCGCCAGAAATGCAGATATCTCGGTCTAGTATGCAAGAATGTTTCTTCCAACCCTATCTTACCCTGGACAACCCTGTCTTACCCTGGACAACCCTGTCTTACCCTGGATGACTCATGCACGCACATGAACGGGATACTGTTTTTTACCCTACACCCCATTTCACGTGCGTGACGTTACGGGGTATCGGATTAGAATTGATGCAATCCGCAACGTATCTAACACATCTACAATTGTCGAGGAGTTTGTAATTGATTAGGAACTGTTTGCTATACATGTTTTTAATCTTGGCAAGTACCAGAGCACTGATGCACCACAAGCCACCTGTCAATATGCATCCTCTGTAACGGTTGTACCCTAATGTAGATTTGTTACTAACAGTCGTTATACATGTCAGTACATTCGTGACAAGCCGGTGTTACTTAGTCGTGCTATAGTCAGAATTTCGAGAATTACGAGTCAGGCAATATACATAGGTATTGACATCTGCCGACTTATACAGAAAAGTAAATATAGTAGCGCGTGCTGAACACCTATAGAGGTCCACTGGCGTTAGTGATTATACTCCTCCGACCACACCCTAAATAATACCTTCATGCACGACGTGCTTGTTTATATTTAAAACCTTGATCTTTAATCTGATTTTCCTACCTTTATTTATTTCACTTCATCATTTACTTCAATTGTTGACTTAGATAGGATATATCATTACTTCTCTGACTTAATTTCTTTGCAGGAAAAAAATGGCGAATTACATGTTCTTGATGGAATGGGATAATAACACGGTGAGTCGACAACTTGGGGATGCAAAGACGAGCCTGCTAAGCTTACGAGAGATCACTTATAAACATACTTATTAATGACAAATAAAACATACTATTATAACTTAACGACATTACCACCACTGCCTGACGACCTGTTATCACTGTTTATTGATGACTTATTGCCACCATTACTAACGAAAAATTACCAAAACTAACAACATCTCATCCCTTTCAACTCACGGCACATTAAAGAATTACCACTATTTCTTAAAACATATTAACATCGTTAACATTTAAACAAAACAAAAATAAAGGGATTGAATATAATCTGGAAAAAAAGACAAAACAATTACAAATGTTTTCCTCTCATGGAATTATCAGATGTCTGTTATTGTCCAAAATTGCTTCACGGTTCGTCATTGCTTGTACGTGATATATCATGTGATATGACCAATTTGTCTTTTGCAGTTGACGGAGTGGGACGAACATAACATGATTAAGATGACTGTGACCGGCTGTGGGTTCTCCTTTGTAGGCCTCATGTTGACGCTATGCCTCCTCTGTTTCCTCCCGTAAGTCGTCAGTTCATAAAATCATCAACACACGACCTGATTTCTCCCCTTAAATATTGGTAAATAGGGTTCACAACACACCCTTTATCCCTTCAGTGATGTAGAAATACAGTTATCTAATTCCTTTTCTTGAAACTTAATGGCAAACTATGATTTTTAAATAACAACATCCATTTGAAAAAAATGAATGATTAAAACATTGATTTCAAACTTTATATTTCTTTTTACATAATTTGTTGTCGATATTACAATAACCTGTTTTTTTCAGTATTGCTAACGACGGACTGTACATAATAACCAATATGTGTATATCTATGGTAATGGCACAGCTAGCCTTCATAGGGTCGGAAAACACCTACCCTGAAAAGGTCAGTCTTACTCCTCGGGCAACAAATAAAACAATTTAAAGTTATTGCCATACGTTATGAACCATAAATATTCCAAACATCACAAGCCAAGAACCACGTATTTACCCGCCATCAGCACCTCAGAGCTGTTTATCAAGCATAACACGTCACTACCAACCAATGTTATTAACATAACACGTTAAGAACCCTCAACGTTTTAGGCAAGAAAAGTTAAGACCTACCGATTCATGTCAGATATTGTAATTTGAGAACAATCAAATTACATGGATTAATATAGCATAATATTATCTGGAAATAACGACATTACTGGTTGAAAAATAATGAACGGTTTGGTGACAGGGGCGGTTTGGATTATTAAATTGAATCTAATATTCATAAAGATGTTCAAAGTGGGTTAAGTAAGAGTATGGTTATAAAATATATAAATATTTTACACATAAGTTGAGAAGTAAACCTGCTGTAATGCAAATCTTGTTGATAATAATAGTATTTTTGTGGCAAAAGTAGTTTATGGCGATCAGAATGTATCCTTAAGGCTTAGTAATTGGATCTGTTACAGTTGTTATGTAAGACGGCGACCTCACTGCTCCACTACCTGTTCCTGTGTGTCCATTTCTCCTCCCTGTGTTTTGGTTTACACTTGATGACGAAGGTATCTATTATACATAACGTTATTATTGAGTTCCTTTCATGTCTAAATCGTATATACCAACATACATGTCAATACCCACACTGGATGTAATCTACTGATTAGATAAACATTGAACCGGACAAGGGCCTTTTGTGTGAAATAGTGATTCTCAGCACTCGATCTACGTTTCGCTGAATCTAACGTTCAAAATATGATTGTATATTGACCGAGAACGTAATTTTCATATATAATATTTTGATGGTGCTCGAAGAGATCATGTTTTGTTTGTATGAGTAGACAATTTACAACGATATCAATATATCATCTTTGCAGTTAAAGTCAGAACACATGATGAATAAGTCTCTCAAGCGCACGTGGATACTGCTCACGTGCTGGGGCGCGCCTGGTGTCATTGTTGCTATCACAGCAGTCATTCGAGGTGACACCTATGGCACAAACAAACTGTGAGTTTCTTACAAATAGGGCACATAAAAACGTTTGAACACACATGGCATAAAATGTGACTGATTGTTCCGTCGAGTCTTTTATTGCGGCATAACACATTGTCTCGGAGGATCACGTGCACATGCACACTGGGCTTGTCATTCCATTATATATAAAATGTTTTGTAAGGTTTACATTTGTACGCAAAAACGTTTCTTGCATTGAGTCTGTCAAATGTTTAATGGATGAAATAATGTTTTCAAAGTAAATATAATAATTATGATTTTTATTTCCAGACTTATGTATTTCTCTTTTTATCAAGCAAAAATCTGCTTAAGAATCACAGAAGAATTCCAATTAGCCACCATAGTTATGAATATCTCCGGTCCTGACCAACAAAACTGTCATGTATTTGCTAAGTTAATGGCATACATATATTGTTACAGGTGCTGGTTAGCATCAACTTACGGCACCAAATGGGCGTTCCTAGGACCAGTTATGGCAATACAGTTGGTGCGTATTATATCACGAAAATACGGGTTCACTCCCGTTTATTTTATCAATTTGAAAATCGTTTTACCATTTATCACAGTTTTCTTAAACCCGAAAAAAGCGTTGTAATTAACATTGTGTTTCGTGGTTATATGAAATAGAAGATCGCCAATTGTGTCCCCGGTCTCACTACAGACATCTGAACGTGCCGGGTCAACCGGTCACAACATAATTAACATTTACAATGGAATATACTGCAGAAGTATCAGAAAGGTTTATTATGAACATCATACAATTATGTCCGCAGGTGAATGGTGGCATCTTCGTCGTAATGATGTTAACAAGGATGGGAGCTGACTCAAAGAAAGGATGCTCTTTCATTGAATTAGTCAAGTAAGATACACGAATTTTATCAGACTTTGCCAAATTACTTGATACAGGTTGTGACAATTATAACATGGCTCCAATGAGTCTAGATGTCGATTATAGCGACAGGCTATTTGTCAGGACATTGTAAAAGCCATTGAAAATTGGTTATATTTGTATTGTTTTTGATGGAACCAATGGCTAGGTGTTAATTAAATAAAAGTTAATGTGTATATTACGTGCTAACAGACAGCAGGTGATGACAGCTATTTCACTGATCCCATGCCTCGGTCTGATGTGGTCGCTTGGATTCGCTGTGACGTTCGGGACATCAAAGGCGGCCCAGTACCTGTTTGTGATATTGGCAGCGTTACAGGTTCGCAATATATTTTCAATTATGAACTCTTTTCTGAAACTAATTTAATTAATAATAATTGTTTAACGCCGTTGTTGATTATGCACGACCGTATCATTGCTATTTTATCTTTGAACAGGGCCTACTGATATTTCTGGGTCACATCATGACTCACACACAAGTACGCAAGTCCCTGTGCGTGAAGATGAACCCTAGTGGTTATGACATGTCGGAGAAGAACAGCGACGACTTCACCAGATCCTCTAACATCGTGGAAGCTAAACGAGGGTAGGTAGGTATCAACTACTTCGGACAAGTAACGGTTCATGGTTCTCAGTAATCTTCAAAATCTTAAGAAGTTAATTTCATTTTTGACAAAAACAATCTATTTATTAGGGTCAGCTTAAACTGCATTGAATGGTGGTAAAAGACGTTTTAATTGACGGACAATCTACAACACAGAGTTTCCAAAGATGTATGTTGATGAAGTCTATAGAGAAGTTGTATGGACGATATCATGAACTAGCAGGGGGATATGGTATTTCTTTGTGCGATGTGAAGGTCAAATTTTTTATCTGCTCATGTGTACAGTGTATATTGTGAATGTGTAGTCACTACCCGAGTTCTCGATATGAAGACGTGACATTACGTGAACTACATTTACATGGTTGGTAAAGTCGATGAAGCAGACAACGCTCGTCCTACCGAAACACGTGCTCTTAGTATCGTTTTCAAGAGTCTCCAAGTAAATATTTTCTTTGTTCATATTTTGTCTTAGTTTTTTACTTCTGAGTTCGAAGTGTTGGTTTGTTGACACCTCGGTACTCTCTTGTTGGTTTGTTGACAACTCGGTACTCTCTTGTTGGTTTGTTGACAACTCGGAACTCTCTTGTTGGTTTGTTGACACCTCGGTACTCTTTTGTTGGTTTGTTGACACCTCGGTACTCTCCTGTAGGTTTGTTGACACCTCGGTACTCTCCTGTTGGTTTGTTGACACCTCGGTACTCTCTTGTTGGTTTGTTGACCCCTCGGTACTCTCTTGTTGGTTTGTTGACAACTCGGAACTCTCTTGTTGGTTTGTTGACCCCTCGGTACTCACTTGTTGGTTTGTTGACACCTCGGTACTATCTTGTTGGTTTGTTGACACCTCGGTACTATCCTGTTGGTTTGTTGACAACTCGGTACCCTCTTGTTGGTTTGTTGACCCCTCGGTACCCTCTTGTTGGTTTGTTGACACCTCGGTACTCTCTTGTTGGTTTGTTGACACCTCGGTACTCTCTTGTTGGTTTGTTGACAACTCGGTACTCTCTTGTTGGTTTGTTGACACCTCGGTACTCTCTTGTCGGTTTGTTGACACCTCGGTACTCTCTTGTGGGTTTGTTGTTACTTCGGTACTCTCTTGTTGGTTTGTTGTCACCTCGGTACTCTCTTGTTGGTTTTTTGACACCTCGGTACTCTCTTGTGGGTTTGTTGTCACCTCGGTACTCACTTGTCAACAAACTAACATTTTTAAAACATGTTTATTGGTGTTTTGTTTAGGTTTGTACAGCCCATATTAAGAAATACAGAATTGCATCTGCTAGACAAGTGTCCCATGGTAAATTATCAGGTGATGTGAAAGTAAATTATATTTCACAACAAACCTGTATTACACATCATGATTGAGACAACCTTATTATTTTTTACATTAGACGCCTTAAAATAGGAGGTAGAGATAATCTAATTGTTAAGGAAACAAGAGAACGTGACTGATTAATACTTTTTATATGCAGTTTTAAAAAGAGAATTGTTGTTTTTTCACACAAAATATAGAAAAAGGTTACATTTCATTTCGAACTATTAAATCTTTTCAATAGCCACATTTTGCATTGTTTGCATGTGATTACACATTTGAAATTTAGACATACATACAATTTGCCAGATAACTAGGTACTTTGATAAAGAGGAGCCAGCATCCTTGATAAGACCAGTGCAATTTGACGACTGTGTTCGAGAACTGTGAATAATGCCTCTCGACAGTGCAGTTCTAGTTGCATTTTGTTACCCAAAGCTTGAATTAATGTTTGTCTTTCTATTTTACTTTTTTGGGCAACCTATTTGATCGCTCTATTTCTGAGGTGTTGATCGTTTATCTCGTTTTATTTGCATTTGTTAATTCATGTAGTTATACCCCTTGATCAGGAGCTGTGATTCGTCGGCGTCGACCAATGAGAGACGCCATTCTGACTACTGCCTCATTACAAACAAAAACCAACTCGTTGTTCCTCCAGCCGCGCAATGCCGACACCGATCGCCGCGAACAAGCACATGATATGACGTCATCGACCATGACAGCTCCATTTCATGAACTTTCTCAAAACCAAGTCTTCTATCGTAACGAAGCATGCATTAGTAAACGGATCTATGATCAAGCCAACCCATAACCTGACCGCCATGTTGTAAATGTTGGGAAGTAACTGCCTGAATATGTAACCTTTCTTTGTTTGGTATATATTTATCTCTATAAAAAAAACATATCTTGTTTATAAGACATGCCACTTGTAGACATAGTGTTACATGCGTGATGGATCTTTCATGAACAGTATTTATGATGTTGACAAACCACATTCCAGAGATATATAACCCAATTGTCAGAAAACCACTGAATGAAACTTGTATTTCTTAACCTTATTAATAGATGATTACATTGACCATCATAGTGAAACATACTTGCGCAAGAGTGTATTGTTTGCAACATGAATTTTGTAGCTGGTAGCATGAAACACCAGTACATGTTTATTGACGGAAATTAGTAGCAATGCCATATTTATCTTGGATTTGGTTTGAAAGAAATAATGGAAAAGAATACATATCGAACGTTTATTGGACTACACACATGTTGATTTGAATATAAACCTGTAGGGTTTCTAAGATTATGACATACATGTTTAAGAATATCTAATATCAATTATGATATATTCATAGTAATATAACAAATATCAATCAGAATACTTACAGCATGGTTTATCCACTAAGATCAAATCACATAGTGAAAAGAATACCTTAAAAGTGGAAATTTGCGCTGTTTGGAAATTTAGCGTTTTCGTGTTGAGTGAATAAGCGCGAAAATAAGCGCGAAAATATTCACAGGTGAATATTCATTTATAGTTTATATATAAAAAGAATACAAAGGTTGCAAATCTAATCCCAAAGTAGGACTTTCAACACCGCAATTTGTTTAAAAGGTCAAAACATGCGAACATTTCTAAACGCGAAAATTTCCACATTCACAGCACTTGTAGCATATTTGCTTCGGCTCTAAGATTAAACATTGTCATAAGAATCCTTTCGCTTGGTTTTCTAGGATCTTAACGCACAATATTTGAAACTCACCCGTGGGTTTCATGATTACAGCTCATATTATTTTGAAAACTTACTTCATGAGGTATGGCATTGTAAAGTACATCACATTGAATGTTCATGATTTCAAGGATTGTAACGTGCATATTTTAAAACTTATTGCATGGTTTTCTTGATTATACCGTCCATTCAAATTGTTTTGTAAATAACACCATTGGCTTACTATTTTATAAATGTTACCATGAAAATAAAATATTTCTGATAGCATGTCTATGTGACTGCAAAGCGAACAATACAATATACACGCCTTCTTAGAACTGTAAAGTTCGTAAAGCCAGCAATGTTATTGAGATAATTCAAATGTCCTTCAAACCAACACATCATATCAGACTTCTTAAAAAATAACAACGTACTGAAAAATCAGATATCCGACCTGACAAAATTATTGCCATTTTCTTCTCTGACAAAGCTTAGGCGTCAGTCGTGTCTATTTATAGAATAGTTTTTAGAACTTATGTAGCTCTAATTAATGTGAACTTGTACTGTTTTCCTACCGTGGTTATTTTGTAGTTTTAATGTTGATATATGTAATTCTTGCTATCAAATTAGATTTGTAACTTTCATTGAGCAGTTAAAGTTTAATTAAATTCATGGTTGTCACTTAATCTGTCACTGAAACACAGAGGCATACTAGATATCGCTTACCCAGGTATCATATCACGTCCACTTCATAATCATATAAATATAATAATTTTGTTATATTAATTATATAACATCATAAACTTATATCTTATATTTTAAATCCCCGTATTTGTGAATATTTGGGAATCTGTGCTTGTCCATTTACAATGCCGATTGTCAAGTTTATAGTTATTGACATTCGGGACGCTCCGAGGTGGCATGAAGCCCTGGTCGCTGAACATCCGGGTTCTGTCCAACTGTATATATATATATTTATGTATGTAATCCCAATAATATAACCAGGCCTGGATCACACCTTGTCAATTTAATAAGCCGTTAATTGAAGACTTAGAATGTGTTTTCATTTCGTAATGCTTAAAATGTACAAAAAGTATTGTTTTGACTGTCTTATATTATAATTTTGAACTTACATAGACGTGATTGAAGTAATAATTTTCACTAAAATTTAAAAGAAAAACATTTCGTCGTTTTTATTTTGCGATATTTTGTGGTTGAGCTTATACTGTGATTTCCGGGCCTTTTGATGACTGATGTTGTTACTTTTATAGATAGTGAGTAACAAAACGCTGAAGTTTGCTATGATTATGCACAAAATGCTGGGAGCAAATTGTTGACGCGGTTTAGTGACTTGCGTTATTTGACTGTACATACATTGTATGCATGTTATTTATGAAAAGTATTTTTTATTAAATATTAATGCTTTTAAATGTGTGTATTGTATTTGTGTATATGAATGATTTATTATAATACGAAGATTAGTATCTAATTTATATATAATACAATGATTTATTACGATCTGATGTATTATGAAATCGTTTTAACATTATATTTGAAGCAATTTACTTTTTGTATACGCCTGTTAAAATCAAGCCTCTTTCCTAAAATTTCGGGAACGAACAAAGAAAGGAAAGATAACTCTTTTTGACTATATGTACGAGGCTGCATGGTAGTGTTGGAAAAACCAATGAAAATACAAAAAAAACAAGATCGTCAACACACAAGGAAATTAAAAAGTACAAACAATGGAACTTGAAAAGGCACCAAAACAAATCATCATGACAGTGTTAACATGATAAAATAAAAATCCATTCACCCATTCGTCAACCTTCCCATTCAATATCGGTGCTATATTACTATAAACTCAAACCGAATACAAAACGAGCGTTCTTTGAAATTTCAATTACTTACATGTACATGTAGATACAGAAATAAAAAGTAAAATGGATATTTAGGACACTAAGGGTTCTATTCGGTTTAGGGATCTAAAGATTCTAATGAAGTGAATAAATATTGAATAGGATACTGCATCAGTGTCAAACAACGACATTGTTTTGGGGGTCAGGATATATCTTTCTGTTTTAAAGCGAACAGATCAATAAGTTATAAATATAATATACATATGCCAGTTATTGTCTTATGCCAATGCCATTACGTGTTTCATATCCTGTCTCAAATGATTCGATATGAGGACGTATACGGTATCGACGACGCTTAATTTTTGCAACATCAATTACACTAGAATGAGTGGAGCTTCTTCATCTTTAAACCCTCCGACTCATGTGTGTAAAGTACCACACCATTGCTTTAATTTTGAACAATGGCGACAACAACACAATATAAAAAATATACAGACTAAAAAACAACAAATAGAGTACAGACAGCTGATTAACCGTTGTATAATCTAAAACATATAAAACCTATTTCACATTTACATGTTTGCAGTTAGATATGTCAATCATGACACACGAACGTAAGTGTCCTAAATACTAAATAAAATAATTGCATATAACATGCTATCTCAATGCTGAATACATTCTTATGGCACACTATATAAATATCAACTATTGGCAAAGATACAATGTCTAACATCATTATATTTAACAATTGAAAATGCCGGGAACGTACTCTTGTTCATGCGCATTATAACTTTACATTAGATTTTACGCTTATTTCCACCCCTCAACATAAACATGTACTTATTACTTGTGACCTCTTTATGAATGCAGTTACTCTTAAAGATACTTAATTACATAAGGATTTGCAGCATTATCTTGAATAGGCTACATAAACTATTGTTTTTTTTCTTCTTAGAAAACATGTAGCTTTGCAAAATATATAATCTTCTTCAATCGTCCTTTTAACCAAAACACAAATGTATTAGAATTGGACAATATTGCTGCGATTCTGTCTAAGATTAGATGATAGTCCATTAATAAAAGTCACTAAGCTAAGGGAAGTTGGTCAAAATTCAACGAATTACGTATTATTTTCTGGTTATTGCTGTGCTTTTGTTTCTTTGATTACCTTGCAATCAAATTACATTTTGAAGTTAAATATAAAAAAAAAACACTCTCTAAAATCTGAGTAATCTCCCTTCCACTACAAAATGTGTTATATTGTGTTTTGTTTAAAAAAAACCATCCCATATGATACTAGTATCTAATGTATCAATCTTGATATTGTATTTAAACAAAACAACACATGTAAGAATACTTGAGTAGTACTACTACTACTACTACTAGTAGTAGTAGTAGTAGTAGTAGAAGGAGGAGTAACAAGTATAAAGAACTTTGTAATTTTGAAAATTAAGAAGGCTTGTTTGTTCGTGTTTGGGGCCAGGTCCTTAACCTCGTAGTTCACGACAAAATACTATCACCGAGAAACGAAACTATAACATGTTTATTAATTTTGATTTCTCCTGTTCAATTTATATATCATTATTATCAATATATAAATAAATGTTACATGTTGTTGTTAAGATTAATAAACGTGATTACAGAATTTATATATGGAATAATTATAAGAAAACAACAGCATCTGTGAAAACCAAGACCGCTACTAAAAGGAGGCCTCGGTAATTCCCCAGCCAGTCTGTAAATCTGTTACAAACCACACTCCTGAATTCAACTACAAATGAATTGTCTCATCAAATTCTGCACTATGTGATGCTATTAATGATGTCGATTGTGCAAATTATATTTACTTTAGATTAAATATCACATGAAGTGTGTATATTATTTTGTATTTGAAGTTCTTCAATCTGGGATTCCAAAATGGTCGATGCCATCCATGTGTTTATAACATGCAAAAGGATTAATGTTTTTGTAAAATGTCATATAATAAAAATAATTGTAAACTTCAGTTTCGGTCTATTCTTGATTCACGTACCTGGTCTGAACAATATGCACCTCGGCCTCCGGCCTCAGTGAATATTGTTCAGACCAGGTCCGTAAAACAGGGATGACAGACCTCACCTGAAGTCCATAACTGTATAATGTCGACCATATATTCATGATATTATATACTCAAATACGTGTGATGATAAAACAGTACATGACACTGTGTTGTTTGTCATGAGAACTGTAACTTATGAGTTTACTCGTACTGAGTTAGAATTTATTGCCTGCCTGAGCTAACAACCATCGCGGTATGTACAGAAATCCTGGAGTCCATTTAGCAATCCATGCAGTTTTGGGATTCTGACCAAGAAGAAAACTTAGCTGGCGAATTGAAGGCGGCTGACGGCCTGTATAAACAAACGAAAATATCACATAACATCATCTGGTTGGAATAAAACCTCAATCGCAGATTATTTATTGTGGGGTTTAATCATTGTGGAAGGAGATTGCCACCATAGCCCACTATTTTACCGACAGGGTGAGTTTTTACGATTTACAAAACATAAGGTTAACACACAAATACCACACAGAAATTAAATGAGACATGAAAACAAAAGGAAATACACTATGTACATCAATAATAAAGGAGACACCAAAAATTAGAGACAGGACAATAAGAAATCTGTTAAACGCTGACGATATCCGGTCATCCAGGTTTTTGTCTACATGTGTAACGTTTTATATAAGATTTTAGAAATCAGGTCATGTTGACATTGGAACAAGTTCTTTAACACAGAAAAAAATCGCTCCGACAGAAATTCATGTCAGGAGGAGCGAATCAGCTGTAACATGTAAGAAATGTTTGGTATTTTACTTCTGAGGGAATGAAAGATAACGATAGGGACATGGAAGACAACACGTTTGTCGTATACATTTCCGGATTGTTTAAGATTGTTTTACGGTAGTTTACGCTGTATACATGTACGTTTTAAGTACTGAATACTGAGAGTGAAGCAGTATGATTAAAAACGCCCCAATACTAATGCATTGCCTGAAGAAAATATATCTCAAGCGCTTCGATTTGTGTATTTATTGTTAACTTCAGACGTAGAAGATGATGTGTGATTTACCTACAAAATGGTCGTCCCTTATATAATGTACAAGTAGAAGTATGGCAGCTACACTCCTCCATAAGTGAACAGCATCACCAATCTATAATTAATATTTACTTTAGTTATGAACACAACATACAACCTGTCTAATGGGATTAATGCATGCATGGAGTGATAACATCTTTACCGTCAATGTCTGTAAACCCATACTCGTACGCCAGGTCACTTGTCAGATGGATTTTACCAGACTTCTTGCTCATCAAGTTTTTATCTGAAGTAGAAAATCAAATATAGATATGTTGTATGTATTACAGCTAAACCTTGTTAGAGACCACCTACGCAGTAGTCTAGGACAGTTACTACAGATTTAATTGAATCTGATGTGTTTTACGCAATAAAAATTGTCCGTAAGTATCATCCGTTTCTCCTGTCCGATTTTTGGTATTGATTTACTTTAAGTGTTGCACTAAAACGTGCTTCAGTTGATGATGAATTCTTGGCTGCAGACTCAGTTTTCATAATCTATAATGTTATTTAAGTATCAACAATCCTATAATGCTTATATATATATAGCCTATAAAGGGTATTTTTCATTTCATGTTTATTTAAGTTTAATAGTCGAAAACAATACAATTACATAAGTATCAACAAAACTGTATTTTGAACTCAATGACGGAGTGGATTGTGTTTTAGGAAAACCTCTATTATCCTAGGATGACCATACTGAAGTTCTAATGCATGTTTGCCCGTTAACATATCACGTAATATGTCGGTTTACTTTTAAAAGGTCGTATTTATTAAAAATGACATTGAAATGCGAGGAGAATAAGACCAAGTGTGCCCTATGGACAAGCGTCATTTGCTTCATCGACGATATCTGCCATGCAAATCTAGGTCATATCAAAGTAATGGAATGACCTCATGGCGAGATTCATGATAGGGGCAACGAAAAAACAAGGCTAACTAATGAACATATATATAAAAAAAAAACTTCTTATTGTATAAAAGAACATGCATATTTCCGAAATGATATACTTATGGCGACTATAAATCCTGTCAAAATTCATCATTAACTAGCGAATTGGGAAATCTTGTGTTGTAAAATGTTTGTCAGCATTGGTCATCTATCGCGGAAAGCATGCTAGTCGGAGCAATTTCTTGAACAACAAAGTAAATGCGACGTGTACACACGGGTAGCTTGCTGAAGCAGGGATGTTACTATCAAGAAAGGGAAAGTTCGCGATCGCAAAATTTAAAACGTTCCACTTATCGTACAGCTTTTGTTTGACATGTTTCTTAACGTCGATTAGATTAGAAGATTTAACATGAAGAAAAGTATAAACCAATAAATGATATTGAGACACGGTAGTCTAGTGGTAGGACGCCTGGCTCGTGACCGAAGTGTTGCGGGTTCGGGTCACGGCACGGCTCTGTGTTGTATCTTTGAGCAAGATACTTTACTCCGCTTGTTCCAGTCTACTCAGCTTTAAATGAGTACGTGGTACGGCAGTGCTAGAATTGTTGAATGTTAGCTGTTTGCGCCGAAATGGCAGCTCCGGCTGTACGCTTCCCAGGAAGTTGAGAAAGATATTGACTGGTTGCAAAGGCCATATGATCACGGATAATTATTTGTGAACCGCTTTGAGACGACCTACGAACTATGTTGTATTAGAATCTCAAATTATTATTATTCATAATATCTAGCCCGAATTCTAAATGTATCATTGGAATTCTTTTGTATTTGTAAGATTTGTCTGTTCCGTCATTTTCCTTTGAAAACACTCATTTAAACAAACGTCTATATAATGTAATTTATGAACTTTTAATTGATACAATTGTATGTCATTTACGTGTTTCCCATACACAAGAGTTTTTGTTATATGTATATAGGATCTGGGTGATTCGAGATGAAAACATCACTTGTCCATCTTTTATACATAACTTATATACCAGTCTGTAACAACATTAAAAATGAAAGATCCGTTGTTGAATTTGGGCATTCGGCGCTTCTCAGACAGCAACGTATTGCTCGAACATACACATCTACGTCTGTTATAAGATTGTCAGCACTAGTTGAACAAACCGCTTATTGTTTAAATATTTTCTCTCGTCTATCCAAATGAAATTAATAAAACTATGTAAAAAAAATCCACTGTATATGAAGCCAATGTACCATTAATTTAATCAGACGTTGATCACCTTAACACTGACAACAACGCCAACTCCAAGTAGCACACCCGTTGACCAACTAACAGGTGACAAAGATACGTAATAACAACGCCCACTCAAAGATAACCACAAGGCGTGTGGGGGTGCGTAAATATAAATCAAACCGTACGTGTTTTCTGATGTGAAAATAAATATCAATGTATACGACTACAGATTATTTATTATACCAATCACGTCGTTGAAACGAAACAGTTGCTTCTACAGGAAGTAGTCTCATCATAATGGTCAATTTTTGTTCATATGTAAATAATGTTCAAGTCTGTTAGATATCCGGTGCAGGTAACTTCTTACGCAGGAGTCGAACTCATGCCTACATGCACACTACACTTGAGTTCAAATGCTGTGTAATACTGTATATCTCTGTCCGGGTTTAATGTACACATAATTAAAGGAGCATCCGGGTGCTTGAGGGTAAATTTGAACAGTCCGCTTACAATATAAAGTGCGCGTCATTATAAAATATGCATACATCCTCCTGTGTGAGTCGGTATGACATACGTATACATCCTCCTGTGTGAGTCGGTATGACATACGTTTACATCCTCCTAATTATTCATTGCTCGTTTGCTTATTGTTTTGAAAATTATTTGATCTAATTGATATATGGACAGTGTTTGCAGGAATATTGTACTTTAATACACAATGTAGTAGCATTTCCATTCCACAACTAAGAAAAAATCTGTACCTGATAGTAAATTGACCACGGCTTTACCAGCGTATTCCGTTGTCTCTCCCTCAGCAAAGTTAATTCCGGATTTCTTTGTCTGTGTTGGAGTAAAACAGCATACAAGTTATAATCACGATAGTACATATTTAGTACTGTGACCGAGGTCCCATCTCTGTCAAGTTTAGATACAGGGATAAGACAACATTTGATTAGGTTATTGTTTTCTGGCATATTCACTATTTAGTATTCTCATTAAACTAATATTTTCGAATGATAAATTCTATATTCAAATTCCATAAGCCAGTCAAGACTGACAAAATGATCACATTCAGAAACAATACATAACAGCTACTTTGTCGACGAATTATAAAACACAGGAAATCTTTATTTGAACGTGTTGGTCATGCTTCAAAGTTCATTTTTGATTAATAGAATACATTTTTCACGAGTTTGAGATTGTACGGTTACTTGTTAAATACAACTTCTTCCAAAATGTTTTTGATGTAAATTATATTCTTATTTTGTGGAGGTATTGACTAAAATTATTTGATAGTGCTTTAATTCCGGCTACTAAGCAGTTTCATGAAACACATCACTATTTAATCTCTTTATTTAAAAACGTTTTACACTTTTGTACCTTAGCTGAATCAGCTGACTGTGAGAGCTGGTTTGTGAACTCTGTCCGCACTGCTCCCGGCCACAGACTGACGAACGCCACATTGTGGCGCCTCAGCTCAACAGCACAGTCCGCCGCCATTCTGTCGCACTGTTGGGGAGAAACAGCCGAGCATGACCGGCAAAATCGAATAGTTATTCATTATATTTTTCGCAAAATATTTTTCACGAGTGTGGCTAATATTTGATATTTTTCACGATTGCGCAGCACGAGTGAAAAATATCAAAATATTAGCCACAATCGTGAGATATATCTGTTATTACTGAAGACACCATTAGATATCCTCTATATAGGAATTAGTGGGTTTTGACATTCACATGTTTGTATGATTGAAGAGTAATATCAGTATAGTTCTAGAGGTTGTTTGTAGTAACGATACAAGTCTTTTAGTTATAGAGAGTGTTTGATTGAGTGACAATATGTTGATTGAAAACATTGGAATGGTTCTAATGAGAGTTTGAATGAACGGTAATATTTGTATAGTTTAAGAAAAAGGTTTAAGTGAGCGGAAATATATATGTTGTTCAAGATAAGAGAGCACGGTAATATTAGTATAGTTCTAGAGTGGTTTAGAGCGAGCGGTTATACATCCGCCGTGATATTGGTATAGTTGTTGGGATGAGTAAGCGGTAATAGCTTTATAGTTTTTTTAATAGCTTGAGTGACCGGTAATGTATAGTTCTGGATAGGGGTTGACACTTACAGCTTCCTTACCCACGCCGTACGGTATGTTAAATAGGTATTTTAGTCCTCCCCCGGACGAAACATTGACTATCAGTCCTGACCGCCGGGGAACCATCAGTCGTGCCGCGTGGATAGCGCACATGTAGTGGTTCCTGTGTCATAAAGTAAAATCAAATGCTACGGTTATGAGATCAACGTCTATAAGCTTTCAAATGAGATCAAATGAGATCAGTAAGTATTGATATAAGATCAAAAGTTATTATCAGATCAAAGGCTATTAATTGAAATGTTATCAGATCACAATTTAATGGTCATAGATCATCTATCATGCTCTAAGATCAAATATTTTTTGTAAGATTAGATACTATTGTTGAAAGGGAAAATGTTTAGGTATAAGAACCGATAGGATATCATAAGATAAAATGTGATTCCTATCAGACGAAATGTTATTGTTAAAGGAAATTATTCCAAAAATGAAAATAAGAATGGAGGTAATCCCGTATTATTTCTCTCGCAGTTTCTTTCGACTAAAATCTGTATATCAGCCTGTTCTATTTCTGCACAAGATAGGTTTTAAAGGAAATGGCACCTATTTCTTCTTGTCAGTTATGAACATGGGCAAAGTGATCAGACTTTTCATAAAAGGATTTTCAACAGAGTCAGCATCAATGACTCTTAATGAGAACTGAAGAAGCATATAAAGTTCGAAAGCAAAATCTAAAAATAGTTCCAGTACCTCAAATATCTTATTGATAATTATGTTTTTGATGTGAAGAATTCCAAGGACTCAATAACTGTAAAATCAATCCATTGAAAAAATTACTCGTACTTTTCAGTCAGTCAGAAACACACACATATCTCCTTGAATGAATCATTGATAAATGCTATTTCAACACCCCTTGTATAGAATTTATTGCAATGGGTTCCAATCAAATAGGCTGTATAGCCAACTGTTGAGATGGGTTATATTAAGATAATGTATTTCTTTAACCAATGTAAAAATCGTCTGTATAAATTGAAAGGTAAAATCTGATTGATACACCCTTCCATCTTTCCCCCATCGTTGTCCTCCCTGTACGTGGATGATAAACTATGTTAAAGTGATTGCGTTATCTCAGGATTGATGTCTACAAAACGTTAAACTATCAACCGACGGGCCACAGAAAAACATTCTCCAAGTGTGATGGAGTGCATAACAGATAGAAGAGTAAAAATCAAAACACGAGGAACGGTATGTGGAATTTGGTCCGTCATGTATTTTTGTTCTACAAGTTGTCAAAAATTAGACGTGGAGCCTGATGTTTTAGTTTCGAATATCACATAGCAGAAAATTTTAAACATCAACATATCGGTGAATATTTGCAAAGGAACACAGCATTAGTTTTGAAATGGACCAGGTTGTTTAAAGGCTGTGCAGCTTTACGTGTTTTTTACGTACAAATAATTATTTACCAATTTTACAATTTTAATAAATAATATCACATATTATATCAGCCGTGGTAACGTCATATATGATAACGCGATAACGTCATATGATCACAGGAATAGAAAATGTGGTTGTATTTGTTCTTATTGCGGTCAAATTTCTGGCAAATTGTATCAGTTGCGTGACGCATGTGAGAAAAAGGATCTCAAACTCGTTCCTATGTTACAAATGACGCTTATTACATATAATGGATGTACAACGAGCACAAATTTTAGAATCTCTTTTGTATACAAATAGTATTCTTATGAAATTATACAAAAGTCAGTATTGGTGATGAATAACAACACTTCAACTAACAGCGATACTAGGGGTAGATCTAGTCCGGCTTCGATCAACTGGTCATGTCCTTACCTCAGTCCGACGATGTTAACAGTGTCCCACATCGACATGGGTTGTTCCCAGAAAGACTTCCCCTTGTTTTCGGATATCATCTATTAAAAGAAGTTGTGTAGAGTAAATTGACGATGGAATCAAGAATTGTAACAGATTTGGCGCCAGTTATTACCAGAGAAGATTGCATTTGCAATATGAATTAGATTTTAATGAATTTGTCAATATGAGTCAAAACGATGATGCTATCTTACGGGATATACCACCATGTCCATACTAATGTGATTTCTTTTAGATCAGTTGAAGTTTTATCAGATAAAAGTATTTCAATTGATGATCTTTCAATAAAATGGTTCATATATTGTGATGTTCTAGTTGTTAAATATTATATATATACATGTCGGTAATGCTATATAGAAAAATATTTCAACACTATTATTGCATATGTTTGTTTTCCGTTTATATCGCAACTACTAATAGTTGGCATGTGATTTATCTGATCGTAAAATCGCATGGAACTTGAATTTGTTATCGAAGCTTAACAGTTGTTTGTGCATAACTGGGATATACACGTTGAGCGAATGCAAAGTGAATCTCTGGTGAACGAGTACAGAAATACTTGTTCGAAAAATTAAGGAGGCATACAATACATTACTTTAGAAATCTACAGTAGATTGTTAACTTGATCAATCATCTGCAGTAGAATTATGACTTCAGAATTCTACAGTGGAATTGTAAATTGTGAAATCTACAGTGAAATAGTGACTTGAGAAATCTACAGTAGAATAGTAATATAAGTAATCTACAGTATTCGTGTTTGATAACCAACAACAATGGATTATCCTTTAACACGTCCCTCCCTCTTTGTTCTTACCCTATTAATAATTTATAATTCCATATATCAGTCATACCTTAACGGCCGCGTAAGCATTGTTGACCAACAGGTCCAGCTGACCATTTTGTTGTTTTTTAATGGTGTCGAACAATTCAACAATGTCGTCATCATTCGAGTGATCACATTGTACAGGGATACATCGGCCTCCTCGTTCTTCTACCTTTTCAAATCACAAATCACAGGTACACATTACATTACATTTTGCCCTTCCTCTATCGTCACAAATCGCCAGGTATAAATTACATTCCGCCCTTCCTCTATCGTCACAAATCACAGGTATTAATTACCTTACATTTACTCTTCTTCTATCATCACAAATCACAATATCAATTACATTACATTTTGCCCTTCCTGTATCGTCACAAATCACAGGTGTTAATTACATTACATTTTGCCCTTCCTGTACCGTCACAAATCACAGGTATTAATTACATTTCATTTTGCCCTTCCTGTGTCGTCACAAATCACAGAGATGAATTACTTTACACTCCCTCCTTCCTATACCTACAGGAATCGGGTAGAAAGTGTAATTTAAACAACGTCATGGTAAACACGAGATGCAAAAGGTAAATTCAACCATTTGCAAACATATCGTAATAAAGCAGTTATTGACAGCATCACTAACTAAAATCACAGTACTTTAAACACAAGTAATGGCAGCCTTGTTATTGTTGATATGCTAATGTATTAATGGAATTGTAAACATATAGCTGCAAACAGGTAATTACAAACAAATAGTTCAAATCGGTAATTGTAAACAAGAAATTGAATAAATTTAAAAGCAAATTTATAAAGGATATTTTTGTTTACCTCCCGTGCTGTGTCTGTTAGAGATCCTGTCACGTCACCAGAACTAGTAAGGGTCCTGCCTGTTAGTTTAATAAAGGAAAATGATTATGAAACCGTTATTGCAGAATTTGTTAGTCAACATAATGCAGCAGAAAGTCTATGGACGTTCTATGGAATTTTGATAAATAAACCAGTTGACATGGTACATGTTTAACCTATCAAGAATACAACAGAATAAAATAATCATAATGTCAAAGTACAAGTGTAACGTCCGCCCTTCCGGAAATGCCTATACAGATAATCAGATGGCAATATCACAAACTGAGAAATCAAACCTTTCTAAAGTGCATTCTTAATCAAACATATCATCAATAACACTGAAGACAACTTAAAAACACGAGAACCTACTTCATCATGTCAGGTGTTGAGGTTATTACGGGAAGAGTGATGGTGTACAGATAACAAACAGCTAATTTACCTGTGATATATACAGGTTATGAACAGGTAACTTACCTGTGATATATACAATGGCTCCAGCCTTCCCTAACTGTAGGGCGATACCTTTCCCGATCCCACGACTAGCTCCCGTCACAACACACACCTTCCCCTTTAGAGACATTGTAAAATCTTGTGTCTTCTTTCACTCACCTGGTATCGGCCTCAGTAGGCAGCAGACTCCCTATAGTTTCTAAGTACGAATAATGTACGATGTTTAATGGTCATGCAATCAATAGACTAATATTGATAATAAATCAATTAATTAGCATGACATAGTTGACGTCACGTTGGCAAATATATTGCGTAGTTAGAATGTCTCCATTGGATATGTATCTTACGCCGTTATAATAACTTATTCGTGCTATAATGAGACATTTGTCGTCTAAAATGTCACCAACTGGTACTATTTGTTTACGACAAACAAATAATAAGGTTATTTTTAGATTCAAGGATGAATCATCTAATGTATTGATAACTTTTACACCACTTTGAGTAAGTTGTCAATAACAGAACGTAAATATGACAGGTCTCGTTAACGTCACTTTCTATAATTAACCTTCTAACGTTGATGTGCATATGGAGCGTATATACTCTTGTATAGAAAATATGTATAGAATATCTCCCTTTTCTAAAAATTGTTTGCAATAAAACCATTTAAATATATATACACCAACCTGGCGGGTATTTTTACAGTGTATAAACCTTTAAACAGGTATTTCACTTGTGTATACACTCAACGGAGGCTTGGCGAAAACTATTCGTCCTCTACATATAAAGGGTGTTTTTGTGAATCAAACATTTTAAGGTCAGTTAAAAGTTTCATATTATTTAACACGGTACATCACCAGATCCCGGTAACTTGGGTAAATTGTCTTTACCTACCTCAAACCAAGTTAGTCCATCGATCAATTCTGCGTTAACATCTCACCAAACAGGTATGGTGTAGTGACCAAGGTGTGGTGGAGTATTCCTTAGCTTGAAACTGGAAACAGCGTAACGTATACTGATATTCATGGATTTTTCCTTTACAATATTTCACGGAATACCGACGACAGAGCTAATTTAACACTGCACATACACGTACAAATGCATTCACTTGAAGAGTGCCTTATATTTCACAGAAAAATACCTTCCCGCTTAACTCCGTTGTGAGTGTGTCTTGTGGCGACTGATACGGACAGTACAGTACGCGAGGTCCTCTTTACTGAAGGATAGACATTTAAATCACAAAAATAGAGAGCATTCACAAGGTGTATCACTGAATGATTAATCATAATACTCTCTCTCTCTCTCTCACACACACACACACACACACACACACACGCGAAAAAATGAAAGTCTTCAATTATTATCAACAACGAAGGTAAGTTTGTAGGTCTATGAAAACGTTTCGGAAAGTATGGTGATCTTTAATCTATCGTATCGAATTTTAAAATATGATTTTTTCCTTGTGTGTAATCGCTGTTGTATATTTCATACTATTATGTTGACGCTGTGGTTTTTTTTCTATTGCTATACTACGTAATTGTAATGGGAAGAAAGGTAATGTCTTTGATAGATCACCTGACAATGTCTAGACGTCTGTATTATAAGCGGGCTATAGGACTGTATTAGCTATGTTTATAATAAACGAAAGACGAAAACAATATTGATATAGTAATATCATACATGTTTGTAAATGACATGTAGCATTATATTATGGCATGCTATTGAAGAATAAAATGTTACAATATATGATAGTTTCTGATCATTTACGTTAAACATGAAGGCTCAAGATGTAAACATCATCTCACAGAATCCTCTTGATTTAGTATGAAAAAGTTAGCGATTGGTTTATATTAGTAAAAGATGTGTGTCATTATTGTGTATTATAGTACTTATTATTTTAAGTGTCAATTATTATACGTAATTCAAAACATATGTTAGAAGACATTGCTATAATAACACTGTGTATGCTATTTACGAAAAATTAACCTTCGCGATTGGTTCCAGTCATTATTATACAGGCATAGTTATGTGATGAGATAGCTAGAGTTATAATTCTAGCTGCCCCTCAGTGAAAGGTATTCCACAGACGAATCCTGGATTCTGTTGAAAAGAATTGTCATAAGAAAATAAGAGTGTGACATTTTCCGTTTGACCAGTCGTTAACTGGGATCTTGACATCTTGTGCGGCGGTTCCTCCCGTCCTTGTAGTAAGGATTTGTACTCTCGCCTATCTTAAGGAGTTCTTATAAGCTGCTACACTGTAACAACTTGTGTTCAGTTCTCGTGCTTAATATTTGAGTCATTAAAGTAAAGGATACATAAAATGTAATTAGCTACTGTAATAGCAAAAAAGGTTCAACTTTTTAGAACTTCTGAGCGTATCCTCGATGATGCATATTCTCCTTTTTATATATACGCACAAAAAGAGATGTTTTTTAATTCCCTCATCAGTGTATTCATAACCTATCTAAATGACCACATTCATTATATTTGGATTACAACTTTGGTAAAGTGTAATAGTGGCAGCGGAAAGTTCCCGAGTTCGACTCCTACATGCAGTTTTCGATTGTTCTTTTATGTTTTCTAATACTCGAATTTCGAACAGCTATAATTCTGTAAAAAGAACCATCTCAATATGTGGTTTATAAGAAATATCTGAGTACAAATAACAAATGTTTCATGGTCGCGATTATGACAATAATGTATGTTATGATTTACACTCTTTGCATGACAAAGGAAACAGACGTTTTCGAAAGCTCGCAAAAGAAGTATTAAGTTCCTCAATGTGTAAGCCTTTAACCTTTAACTTAGTTGCCTGTGTTGTTTAACATGTGTTAGCCGTTGATAAAAGGGAGTGTACTCCTACGGATCTGTGGTGTGTCTCGTTCCTATTATACCACGTGAAACTTAAAACTGCATAAGCACATATATATACACCATAAACATTATCTCCGAAACTCTTCAGGTTTCTTAGCTTCTTTTGTCAGACTGTTGTCATTAAAACGCTTTGCGTTGACCGAAATAACTCTGGGTTGGGTCCTTGTTTGCTTGTTGGCACGGAACTTTTTTGTCGGTTGGTAGGTTTCGTTACTGTGGCTAGTATCGCTAATTGTTCAAACACACGTGTATCAAAAGGTTATATAATTAGCATTTTTCTAACGTCTTTATATCCCGTATTGTTAAAAATCATATTTAGTCAATTTGCATTCAATTAACATAAAACAATAAAACAATTTGTTGAATAAGATAATTTATGATGTTCGTGTTGTTTTCTATTGCGTACATATTTCATTTGTGTCTTTTGTAAAGAGACTGTGACCTTTTTTTAACAACAAAGAAGGAATTTGGATTTTTATAGAGAATCTGTCACCAGTGTTTATCTGATATAATGTATTTGGTTTTAGTTTTGTTTGGGATTACAGTTTTACGCTCTCAAAACCATCCTCACTGGTGCCTAGAGACACTACCAAAACGGGTGCAGCAGAGAATCAAAGAAAATAAAGAGGTCTCAGGTGTTAATGAATGAAATATGATTAAAATGTAATAAATCAGGCAGTAGCCAATTACGAGGCAACATTATATCCTGGAGTAACGTTAAAATAAAGGTCGTGTGACGTAATACAATCACCGATGGAATTCTCACCTCATCTCTACATCAGCTACTTATTCATCTCTGCTTATAATTCCTATGTAATAAAAACACTAACCCATAGTCTGACTTGATAGTGATAGTGTTTATTTAGCAACAAGTGTAAGTTACATCAATTTGTCTAATACAATATAGTCTCTTGATGTGTTTTAGTAAAGACGTGTGTTATTAAAAAGATAACCATGATTTAAAAGATTTCATGGTTTGTATGGATTGTGTCACGTGTTCTATATAACTGGTATAACTGAGCATAGGCTACACCCGACAGAAGCCACTAAACCATTGGCAAGAATATTTTACTATCATTATTACGACGACCATATGAAATGAAACCGACAAAAGCTCTGCTGCAAAAAAAATCATAGCGAGAAATTCTACCAAAAATACTACAAGATTCTTTCTTCAATGTTCAACAGTCCCTCCTTTCTACCTTCCAGGACTCTTTGTATCCAAACCCTATACAACAGCACAATCCTTCACAATTAAAATGGTTCTGCATCTTCACATTTGGATAACTTTTCATCATAGCCTGTCGACCATAAATTGTTTATCTCTCTCAACTTTCCTTAAAATTATTTATTTTTCAATAAAACAAGTAACTCTCACAATCAAAACAGTCTATATGTTTTAAAAACAACAAATGTGAAGAAAAAATAGATAAGGACAGGCTTGACAACCTAGTGTTTTCTGTATGTGATTTCAAACAAATCAAAAACACAGATTATCTAACATATACGTATTGATTTGTTGTTTGCTTTTGAATCCCAACTACTCAACTACGAGTGTTTACATTACTAAGATAACGACCCGAAAAGTAAACCACAACGGTGGCTTTTGTGTTCATCTCAAAACTTCCTAAATCTTATCTTGACAATTATTGCTTGTGTTTCTTGTCATCAAATGTTTGTCAAACTGTTAACATGTACGCATGTAGTTGTGGCTGTAAATCAAATTTATCCTGATAAAATAAGCTATGCATAATTTTCTCGTACTAATTGGTAAATAAATTATGACTTTACAGACGGATGTTAAAGCTTTGTTAAAGTAGCACAACCATACAACACCACTGTGTATCATATTAGGCCAGGAAAATCAATACGGTAAGGTCCCAGCATCCAAACAGTTTAAAAATCATTGTATGCTGCAATAAAAACGGAGAGAATAGTTCCAAGATTTGTCAGTCTAAAATCATGCTCGCTCTTTGTAGTTGCATTACAAAATCTGAATGAGTTGTGTGCACATTATCCCAGAAGTGCTGACGTTTCACTCGGTTTAACCAAGCCTCAACTTGGGGCCACATCTTGAATTTGAATCCTGTCCACTCCAATAGCACCAACACAGTTGCCACTGCCGTATCGGCTAGAGTCAACCGACTTCCAGTCAAATATTTATCCATTGAGTTTTTGAAGTACTTTTTCTCGATGATTTCCAGGTGTTTTGACACCTGTCTGAGTCCGTGTTCGATCATTGACTCGTTAGCCTCCTCCGGCGACAGTGCGTACTTCTCCAGGAATTGTGGGTAGATGTAGTTGTACCCTATCGCCCTGTAGAAAAGAAAAATACCTTAACATCAGCAAGTTGAAAAGGAAGATTATTGAAATAATTTGTGTGGTATTTCAAACAATTAAATGTTTGTAATTGAGTGACTTAATGAAACATTGCTGATGTATCTGATTAGCCGAAAAAAACACCACTTATGTTATATATATGTTATCAGAGAAACGTGAATATGTATATATATGTTTGTATATCATCAACAAAACTCGATCATTTATTGCTACCATAAGTAAGATACATGTAACGATTTCTATGGGAGGCACTAACTATTGTCTCTTATCACGAGACACATTCTAATCGAATCAGAATTAAGTTTTTTTACCTGAACGGGATGTTTTGTTTTCACACCATGTGATTGGATTGTTATTTTACTTTAATGTATTAACGAACAAGTGGTAAAACTAGAAATTAACTTAATCAGGACGTTGTTTGCATTATTCTCTAGATACAGTTTCACTTACAAATGGTAATTTATTTTGATAAGGTGTCGAAAAGGAACAGTTTGCCGAAATATTTTTGGTGATAATGGTGATGTTTTTAGCAGTTCCCTGTGATATCTAAATGTTGCATGATTTATTTCATTTGTTTCTCCTTTTTTACAATATTACTTTAATATGTGCTATACCCAAAATAACCACTTAGACTAGTTGGCTATGACGATGACCATTTACTCGACTTACCTGTGAAGTTCGCCAAAGGCCCAGCTGATAATGGACTCACTACTCATCTGTTGCTGGAGACTCAGGCCAAACCCGGCGTAGTCGGTGTACCGCATCGCCAGGTACCGCAAAATGGCGGGGCTGAAAGTGAAGATAATCAGTCAGTATTTGGGGAGACAATCAAGGTATGTCTTTTTCCAAATCAATTCCTACTTAAGTTGGACTCAATGCAACTATCAAATGTAACCCGTTTCATTTGCCGATGAATTTGACCAGATTAACATTGCCTGTGCGTTTGATTTTGCGAAGGGAGATAACCATTGCCATGTTTAAACAAAGAATTTTTATTGAAGCTACACAAGAAATTGTTTAAACAACCAAAAACGATCAATCAGCAAAATAGTATCAGCTCACGGTTGCTATCGGTAGTAACAAGTCATGTGCTGCCCTAGAAATTCTCCATCCAGCTTCCTATTCTGCCTATTGTGTCAGTATCAATCCCCGGTACAAATCGAAAACTTATATCAAATGCAATCGACCAGCCCACTGCCATATCAAAGTATTCCTTCCTTTCAAGCAACGTCTGGTGTCCTGTCTAATGCGCCATTCAATTACTGCAGCTTCTCATTCCAGAAGATGGAGAACCTTGAAATTTAGCTGCTCTCCACATTGAACTAGTAAAAAGATGGATGCCGTAGACTCGCAGCTGAGCCTGTGCGCCAAGTCTAGATATTATTCTTCCCCGATGACGCGTCAGAAAATTTGATATCTTATGAATTCATCAACAAAAAATAAATATGACATTTAAAATATGGTTTTGTGGTTTTTTCTACATTGTTTGACTGTATTAAACTATCAACGTACACCATCACGTAGACTTGCACAAGCTCCAGAACCTGGGACAAACTATCAGAATTGACTTCACAAGTTCCAGTTATTTTAAAAACACACGTTGATTGGAAAAAAAGGTTTGAATCATGCTTTGGTATATTTCATGGGGTGATGAATTGAGTTGGTGTTGAAACAAACTTGCAGTTCATTAAATTTGTTTCAAGACCAACTCAATTCATCACCCCATTAAATCGACCAAAGCAAGATTCAATCCTTAAATAAAAGATGTTTTGAGGCACTGAAAACGTAACATCATTTCTGTGTATATTGGCAATGAACTTATAGCTATTTAAGGAGGGGCGAAAAGAAGGGAAAGAATATGATAAAGCGACGATGGTAATGGTTAGATGACAATTTCATAATACAAGGTGATAAGAGACGGACCAGAAAACAAGGCGAATTTATTTTACGAAATGCTATTTATTTTTGTTTTTACATAAGCAAACAGAAGAAGATGTGTGAAATCCGTAAAACGCAAACTTCACAAGTATAAATTGTATTTGACATCAAGGATTAAATGGCCATATATTATGTTGTTGTGTAGTCAGTATAATGAGATGCTGAGTTTTGGAAATGAACACATTACACACACGTTTAATATTTTCAATGATTAATGTTGTCATCAAGTGCAGGCCTAACTAAACATGTATACTTATGATTATATTGTGTAACCCATCTCACTGATACACAATAGAATATGTCACTACTTCATATCATTGTGGTAAAATGTTTTAACAAAGATCGGTATAAATGTTGGACAGAACGTTCATATCGAACATTGGTTTTGAAGGTACGTCTGGGGGATCCTTCTGACAACGCGGATGAGCAAGGACTAGCAAACAAGTAACTTAAGAATGTAATAGGAAGTGGAATTTCTTTTTAAACATAATTGGATTCAAAACACCTGACACTTCTGATTCATTAATTGAGAAATCAGAAGGTCGAACTTTACAAAAGAAATGCCCTTTCAATGTTTAATATTAGAACCTGATAATATTACATGAAGCTTACAGACATACCTATATATGTTTATAACCTATATGATTTATTCTTTATTTGCCATTAACAAAACATCATGATAAGTTGTGATCATCATATGGTTCAGAGCTGTCTGCCTATTGTCAGGGTCGTATACAATCAACAGAGGGCAGAACCTTCACCTGCATGTCTTAGGAAATACAGCGTTACAGTATACGAAGGGTGGGAGTCTATTCAAAGCGGGACACAACAACGTAATAGATATATCCCATAAGTCTGTTCTGGCATTACATCAACTCAATTTAATGTTTTAGATGATAAAATATTATATAATTACTACGTAGAAATATGAGTTCTTATATTATTTATTGTACGCTGAGCTGTGACACACTAATTTAAAAAAAATGAAATTGAGCTTTTGAACTAGTTTATAGCCAACCATACTGTGTACTCGAAACAGTAATAATCATCGGATAAAGTGGTCCTTAAAACTCTACAGAATACATTGAAAAGTGTATTTAATTAGATCGGCGCGCCTTGTGGATTATTGATACTCTATATTGATCACGGCATTGTCTGTCCTGACATTTAAGCATTGGATTGTTTTTGTATGGTATATTTATATGATATATTTGAATGACACAGCTTTGCAATCAAACAACATAATGAGCGCTAGCGCATTATGATTTGTTTGCTTGCAAAGCTTTGTCATTCAAATAGATTATAAATACCATACAAAAACAGTTCAATACTTATATTTACGTTTTCTCTACCTCCTATGGGTTTTTTTTAACTTATAATTTATATTTAAAATTAAAAATGCCGTCCACACAATTTCGTTCAATAGTTTGAACAGCGTATGTTCGCGTGCTGATTGGCAAACAAAGTAGTACTTTGAAATTTTAACAAACACTTCAATTTTATTCGACAATTCAGTATCAATACAATTGCGTATGATATGTTTATAGGGTGACTTAAGTTTATCAATAAAACTCTGAGCTGAAAGTTAGATTTGAAATTTTGATTTTTCCCCGGAGCAAATTTCGGGCATGGTAAACACCGTAAATCCGACCTTGACCTCCACGAGGGAGTTATTTTTGGAAGTTAATTCGAACTTTTCTCTTTGCTCATTTTGTGAAGAATCCAGACGTGAATTTAGTTGTTGATTGTATGGGAATCTGACTACAGTCGGTAGATTCTATAACAGCCTCGTTATTTGACATGTCGCCAGAAACTGCGGAAACCGTGGCTGCGAGACGCGTGAAACTGATAGCGTTTGAAGTGAGTGATTTTGCGACGGAGCACAGGGCCGTCAGGGGTTCGTTACAAATGTCTGAAATGTTTATGTGTGCTTTGACTCATATCAGTAGGTCTGTAACATATGTGTCAGTAGGTCTATAGAATATGTGTATTTCAAACATTTGAAAGAACCCCTGTTGATCAATGCAGTGTAACGGACGATATTTCTGATAAATTGCATGAGTGTTAAAATCGTTTCCATTGCCGGCATTGGTGATTTCAAACGATGTGCATTTTGTACGATATTGCAGACATTGGTCTTGTTTTTGTTGTAATAAAAGTATTTTTTATTTACTTTTTTCTTTTGTACATAAATTTACAATGACATTGTCAAGTCTCACAATGCCCAGCGATATTTCAGCAGCCGTCATGTTTATTTACATTGGACATTGTAGTTCCGGTCAGTGTTGTATTAATACGCTAAGAATTGTGTCTCGTCATATGGAGAAATGACGGTCACTTTGCTAATTTGCATAATCCGTCATCTTGGATAAAATGGCGGCCATTTGGCCCATTGGGTAACACTATAGACTTTAAGTTTTTGCGTTTATCGGTTGAATAGTAATCCAGATATTATTTGGCGGGATGTCAAATTTTCCTACACACCGTCTAAATATTGGTTACAAATTAATTAGCGCGATCAATTAAAAACTCGAGGTTCCTGGAGTAGATGAACTTTTGAAGCGAGGGCGCCTTATATGTTCTATCCAATCTAATACTGGAAAACGACCAAATAGCCATTTTCTGCACTTTCGATCGAATTTTTCGATTCTGTCTCCATGACCTAGATAAGTTGCCGAGATTCGCTCGGTAACTTCCGGTTTAGAAAAACAATTTTTGAGGTGTTTAAAGATTATTTGGAATATCCGAGGTTCCTGGAGCAATTGAAAAGTGGATTTTCTTAAATTTGACATAAAATCAGAGGGGCACCATAGGGGATTATGTAAAAACATCGTATTCTTCTGAAAATGAAAGGAGTCTCCATGTTTTTGTGACACTCTCTCGACTTGAAAGAGGCACCAAAAGGATTCATTTAAAATATTTACTTATTCAATCCTTTCAGATAAACTGAATTTGATATATATTACTGTGGGTAGAATTACAAGAATGCTATTGTACACGAATGGCCACGTGATTCGAAAAACGTAACTTACACCTTCTCACTGATCTTACATGTTATATGTAAATTATTTAATATTTCTTTTTAGGTATTTTTTTTTCCAGAACATGCCGTGACATAAAGTGTGTCCCCCGTTTCAGACAACGTTGTTTAATAAATGTGTAGACAATCTTTTATTCTAAGTTGGTATCACATATGAACGTACATGTACGTGCTCGATCACCTAATCATTTTTATATGTCAAAATAGGAGCAAAAACGGATTTTCAGGACGAAAAGTTAAACCATAATGATACATGTACTTGAAACTAAACGATATTTTTTAATTGATAAGTCAATCCGTCTGCCTTATTGTTGAATGAAATATGTAAATTTATCAGTCGTTCCAACTAACTATATCAAATTCAACATTTGAAAAAGAACCGGTATTCTGATACATATATTTATATATAAATTTAATCCTTCTCTCCGGGATAGTCTGGTTCACGTCTTGCACCCCTCATCTGTTACATATTAATATACATAGTCCTCAGCATATTAAGTAACATCCGTCAGCCCGTGATTATTCTTTCCTTATTGTTTTACTGTACTACTGCAATATATATGAGATTGCAATCGTCATATTTGGTCTTGTTTTAATCTAATTATGCAACTTTTTTAAGATACCACACCTTTTAATTTTGTACACAAGTTTGATCACAACTTATAGGCTATAGATTCACTAGTTGGAATTTTAGTTTAATACCAATCGTTTAGTTGAATTACATTAACCCTTCGGGGGCCCCTTGAACTTTCGCAAATTTCTGATTTTAAAATACCAGTAGTTTATATAGTGTAGACGTAATAAGTACTAAATGCACATTGGTTATGCTCCTTCATCGGTAGTATAGAATGTGCGAGAATGACAGCTGTCTGGCTATATATTCTATATTTTTCCTTATATTAAGAATTTGTGTAACTCCCGTTCCCATTGTCTTTGATAAATCTCATCCAATGTGACCAGTTGGTTAATTTTATTCTACAGAGTTGTCTTAAAATAACTAAAATTAGTCTGGGATTTTTTTCTCTCTCTGTGGGTTGCCATGGTGGCGCGGAAGACCACGTGATCAAACATGCTCCGCCCCTCATTAATATTCATGAGGAAAAGTGGCCCTCATTTCTCCACATGTGCTACATGGTAATTAAAGTCCCATCAACGACACAGCTTTCAAAGAGGCTATATAGTGACAATGCCATGCAAATGTAAATATATGACTTTTAAATCACCCTAAAGACGCCGTGTAGATTCTCGGAGGGTTGTTAGTCTGAGGTGCCGTGGAAAGGACGTAAACTTAGGTCTGACATTATAACACCTAGCCCCCGTCCTCATGTCCAACTGCTAGTTCAAAACAGCATTCATACTTTCTGGTCAAAATGATTTCTTTTCAGAATTCTATAATTGTATATTTAAAACCCCATTATCTCCGCTAATCCCCCATGTTTTTCAACAATTCGCCTCTTCAATTAACGTTGGAGTACTATGGAAGAATATGTCAAACTGAAATTTATTCTATTAAGATAACAATTTCACGCCTGACGGATTAACAAATTAAACTTTATCCAAAACGATCTTGAACCAACTGAAAGTCAAGACGCCATTCATTGTCGGAACCTTGTCAAATCATCATAAATTGATCGAAATCAGGTTAACAACTTTGGCACGGCCTACAGAGTATTGAATAGGGATATTATACACGGATTTTCTCCATGTGGTATCCGGGAACCCCAAATGCAAATATCATGACAACAGTAGCCATTTGATATTAGACGCCGTTATATTTTTTATGTAAATGTTATTGCTAGACCAGAAGCTAGGGGGATACCTTGGGTGACAGTATCAGAGCAGTAAAATGCGTTTCCACAAATGTTCAATATACAGTAGATTCAAACATTTTGGAAACAAATAATCAACTTTGGCCACGAGCGCCTTTCGTTAATTATTTTCCACATTTTCTCATCCTCGTTATATATTCCTGCATCATACACACACATATGTTGATTATTTCTTTAAAATAGAGACATAGTAACATAGGGCAACATTACGGATAAATCTGGATATGCAAATAAAACCTAAACAGAGGTAATCTCATATGGATAATATCGGACACCCGTGGTTGCTATATTGGAACAAGGAATAACAACTTTTGAAATATGAGCCTTTCAATGGTAACGAGCACGTAAGTGAATGTAGATTTGGTACGGATTTGATCATTGTCAGTCATACAAATATGTTTACTATAAATTAAACGTGTCCATATACTGTACCACGGGTTAGATAGTTAATGGGACTAGCGAGGTATTATCTACCTGTACCGTAGACAACAATTACAGTCACGGGTTGATTACAAAGTGTACACGATCTATTCAAAGGTATGACGAGAGCATAAGAAATTGTTCCACTGTATTTCATTTCCGTTGTAAACATAACCGAGTAAGCGATGTAAGCAGGAAGTGACATAACGTTAGTCTGACCGTTCCGTACCTGAACTTATCCCTGTCGGACAAGTACATATCGTCTGTCTTTAATGGATTTGACAAGCTACATTGATTGTTAAAAGCAATAAAACTTTCCTGAAATTGATCCGGTCTTTGCTCTTACGTTTCAAACTTTTTTTTCGTAACATTCCTGATTTGATGACGAATCGATAGGTAAATAAATGGATGTTGACTACAATCGTAGACAGCAGATTGACATTTGTTTTGCATACGACAAAATCCTGTGTGTTCTGAATGAAATATGCGTTTCTTACGCGTTCGACGCGTTTTAGGTACTACTGGTTAAGCGTTCTGAGAAACACAGCTAGCTGTTAACAACAAAATGGAGTTGACGAAGTTTTGGTTTAATGTTGGGGTAAACAAATGAAGGCTTTCAGTGTCATTTCTTACTACTGCTCTCTTTCTCTCTTTCATAACAATCCGGCAATGTGACATTGGAATATAATGGAAAAGTGTGCTGCGTACTAACAACTACTGGGCACATCACATCTTCAATATCAATCTGACTGAAAACATTAAATGTGTGTACACCTGCTAATGACGAACAGATAGTTACAATGTACCACACACGTACTTCTGAACACGAATTATAACACATCTGATAGTCGTAAACGACGTTGCGTCCTGCCATTGGGTCAAGGTAGATGGATACAAAGTAAGGTTGCCGTACACATCCCATTAAATGAAAAGCAAGGGGGACAACTCTCTACTGCAGTGAAATGTGTACAAAGTGTGCAATACTTACCCCTCAAACACAACCACCTCTCCGTCCACTAGGAGTGGCACTTCCTGATGAGGCTGGGACCGAAACACCGCGGGCAGATGCTCCGTCCCGTGGGAAAAGTCCACATCCACAGACACGTGTGGGATTTCATTCTGAAACCGGAAGTAGATTAAAGTGATTGGATGCTTGTTGTACAAGGCGTAATGTTTAATAAGCATGATGTCTCGTGGTAATTAAGGGATTGTTTATCAGGCAAATGTATTTTGTAAAACTTGCTTAGTCGAAAACCAATTCAATTTCAATGTACTAACTATTTAATAATTATTCCTTTGTTTATCGTTATTTTGATATTTACATGTATAAATCTAGTTTACATAAATATTTATTGCAAATCACGAATATAAATGTTGAACAAATTAGAAGTTTTAAAATATCTGTTTCCGGTTCTTCAGCTTTCAGTCTCGGACAACATCTGTACTCGGTACTTCATTTATTACCCTCCTTTCTGACAAAACATTCAACATAAACCTGGTCTATTGTACATGAAATTATAAATCATTACACACCTAAAGATTAACAACCATAGTGTAGTATTTTTTTTAACTTTTTATTATTTTTGACTTTTAACAGAGTTTAATAATCACACGTGAAGTAATTCAATGCGCTCATGTTTAAGTTTAATTTACAAACGACCAGTTTAAATTATGGCGTGTATAATGAACCAAGGTATCGTATTTCAGGATGACATGCCGAAAGTAAAGCGTCAAACCTAAGTGGTCGTGCATGTTTGGACAAAAATTCTGAATTTACAATAATACATGTTTAAACAACATACAGAACTACATTCTAAACCATTTATGTTTTTTACAAACGTATTTTAGCATGTACTCGACAATGACCGTTGCATGATCTTTGATCCAATATCGGTCGCACACATGTTTGATGTCAATGTATTCCATACCGTCTGTACAGTGGTTCCGACCAGCGTGCACTTTAACTATGCGCAAATAATATGTGGAAATATACATTCAAGTCACATCAAGAATTTCGCACTAGAATTCACACTGAAGTTAACATCGTATTAACATTTCCTGGTTCTAAAACTCGCTTTGAATTTGAATTTAAATACCCACATACAAATGACAATGTTAGAAAAAGTATTGATAGCGTGTCATGGCTAGTGCACATATTGCAGAGCTGACGATGAGCGTGAGAGTCGGACCACATACAGAGAAGGTAGACCGCACCTCATTGACAGGTGGTGTTTAAACCACTCACGTGCTGCAGGTATCATACCATGGGATTAAAGCAGGTAAACACCACTCCGACCCTCACGGAACGGCACACAAAACTGCACGTATAATATAACGGAATATCACAAGCAAATATTGGTTCGTCGTTTAAAAATATATTTTTTCAGTACGAAGAGAATATTTAGAAAGGAAGTGTATTATGAGGTGAAGTATATCACAAGGTTGACAGAATGTTGGTCAAATAAATGACAGGCCAGACCCGGATTTGATTATTTTATGCGACATTTTCGAATCCAAGTGATCATTTTTCACCATAATACCATACACTCACAACAAATAAATAATAAATTCGTTTTTTGCTTGTTTGTTAACACAAAAGTTGATATTATTTCATCAGCATTTTATTTGTATCTTCTGCGTTTCTAGAGAAGGCATCCAATGCACTCGCTTGTTATGGTACAGTATCTGATGCACTCGCTTGTTATGGTACAGTATCTGATGCACTCGCTTGTTATGGTACAGTATCTGATGCACTCGCTTGTTATGGTACAGTATCTGATGCACTCGCTTGTTATGGTACAGTATCTGATGCACTCGCTTGTTATGGTACAGTATCTGATGCACTCGCTTGTTATGGTACAGTATCTGATGCACTCGCTTGTTATGGTACAGTATCTGATGCACTCGCTTGTTATGGTACAGTATCTGATGCACTCGCTTGTTATGGTACAGTATCTGATGCACTCGCTTGTTATGGTACAGTATCTGATGCACTCGCTTGTTATGGTACAGTATCTGATGCACTCGCTTGTTATGGTACAGTATCTGATGCACTCGCTTGTTATGGTACAGTATCTGATGCACTCGCTTGTTATGGTACAGTATCTGATGCACTCGCTTGTTATGGTACAGTATCTGATGCACTCGCTTGTTATGGTACAGTATCTGATGCACTCGCTTGTTATGGTACAGTATCTGATACACTCGCTTGTTATGGTACAGTATCTGATGCACTCGCTTGTTATGGTACAGTATCTGATGCACTCGCTTGTTATGGTACAGTATCTGATGCACTCGCTTGTTATGGTACAGTATCTGATGCACTCGCTTGTTATGGTACAGTATCTGATGCACTCGCTTGTTATGGTACAGTATCTGATGCACTCGCTTGTTATGGTACAGTATCTGATGCACTCGCTTGTTATGGTACAGTATCTGATGCACTCGCTTGTTATGGTACAGTATCTGATGCACTCGCTTGTTATGGTACAGTATCTGATGCACTCGCTTGTTATGGTACAGTATCTGATGCACTCGCTTGTTATGGTACAGTATCTGATGCACTCGCTTGTTATGGTACAGTATCTGATGCACTCGCTTGTTATGGTACAGTATCTGATGCACTCGCTTGTTATGGTACAGTATCTGATGCACTCGCTTGTTATGGTACAGTATCTGATGCACTCGCTTGTTATGGTACAGTATCTGATGCACTCGCTTGTTATGGTACAGTATCTGATGCACTCGCTTGTTATGGTACAGTATCTGATGCACTCGCTTGTTATGGTACAGTATCTGATGCACTCGCTTGTTATGGTACAGTATCTGATGCACTCGCTTGTTATGGTACAGTATCTGATGCACTCGCTTGTTATGGTACAGTATCTGATGCACTCGCTTGTTATGGTACAGTATCTGATGCACTCGCTTGTTATGGTACAGTATCTGATGCACTCGCTTGTTATGGTACAGTATCTGATGCACTCGCTTGTTATGGTACAGTATCTGATACACTCGCTTGTTATGGTACAGTATCTGATGCACTCGCTTGTTATGGTACAGTATCTGATGCACTCGCTTGTTATGGTACAGTATCTGATGCACTCGCTTGTTATGGTACAGTATCTGATGCACTCGCTTGTTATGGTACAGTATCTGATGCACTCGCTTGTTATGGTACAGTATCTGATGCACTCGCTTGTTATGGTACAGTATCTGATGCACTCGCTTGTTATGGTACAGTATCTGATGCACTCGCTTGTTATGGTACAGTATCTGATGCACTCGCTTGTTATGGTACAGTATCTGATGCACTCGCTTGTTATGGTACAGTATCTGATGCACTCGCTTGTTATGGTACAGTATCTGATGCACTCGCTTGTTATGGTACAGTATCTGATGCACTCGCTTGTTATGGTACAGTATCTGATGCACTCGCTTGTTATGGTACAGTATCTGATGCACTCGCTTGTTATGGTACAGTATCTGATGCACTCGCTTGTTATGGTACAGTATCTGACGCACTCGCTTGTTATGGTACAGTATCTGATGCACTCGCTTGTTATGGTACAGTATCTGATGCACTCGCTTGTTATGGTACAGTGTCTGATGCAGGAAAAAGTTTCTAGGGAAGAACTTATCTCAACTCATCATGGAAACAGATACGTAAGGTCAATGTCACGTTTCTGAGGAAACAGCTTGTTGTGAAAACTTGTACTGATAGAGATAGGAAAATGTCGCGTTTCTAGGGAAACAGCTGCATCCTGTAACAGAAGTGTGTTGTTATACTAGAAACAGATAACGTTGTGGCAATACATACACAAAGTGACCTTGACCTTTCAGCCGTTGAGTAGATCTTCCTCGGGGGCAATAGTTGACATTATATATTCTCTTTCACGCAAACGATGTTCAATATAGATAACATTTTCACAATTACTTGAAATTGTATATACGTTATAATGTGGGCGTATCCTTATGGAGATAAGTACAAGTGTACTTTGATATATGTATGTTTCTAAAGATGTATCTGTACGTGATAAACAGTGGACTGGTTAGTGGAAGGTCACAGCGAGAGCACAGTTGTTTCACGGACAATAACGATTGAATTAAAGATCAAGACTTAAAGACATTGATTATATAAATCATATACATGTACCAGACATACACCAGCCTAATTCTACAACCTGTGGGGCACAACATATAGGTTCTATCATTCATGATGTCGTTATTCACAGGATTTTTTTTTATATACACAAATTACAGCATAACGTTAGATTATACAGGATGAAAAAATATCCAGAGGTCAAATATGACAGGATTATGGAAGCGGTCAGATTAAACAGGATGTAGTAACACACAGTGGTCAGATTAGACAGGATATAGGGACACTCAGGGGTCGGATTAGACAGGGTGTAGGAACACTCAGTGGTCAGATTAGACAGGATGTAGGAACACATAGTGATCAGATTATACAGGATGTCGGGACACTCAGCGGTCAGATTAGACAGGATGTAAGAACACTCAGTGGTCAGATTAGACAGGATGTAGGGACACTCAGTGGTCAGATTAGACATGATTAGACAGAATGTTGAATCATTTAGGGTAGGATTGGACAAGTTTCTCTGTATTTGTTATACTTTTCTCAGAATAGTTCGTGTACCCTTATACTCTGTGTAACCTTTTGACAGTGACCGTGTACCCTTTATTCACAATGTTTTATTGACGTAGATTGAACAGTCAGATTAATTAAATAAAAGGTTAAGATAAAATCGATCTATGAGTTTGGCGCCCAACACTTACTGGCACCATGTAAAACGCTAAACCAATGAGTGAAGCTCATGAATAAGAGGCGCAGCAGTTCAATGTCCAAAAGAAGTAGAGAAAAGGTCCCTCGTCTTTCTAGTTTTGATTTACTGATACTTTTCACGTTCGACAATGAACTTGCTGAAGTTTCAGATAGAATATCTTATGCTTTAACATTGAATTTAAAAGTAAAGAATCTGATGTTTAATATATAAAAATTCTTCCACTGTCCTTTCACTCATTGTCCGTTTTGCTTACGTTTTCTAATTCATGACGTCATTAAATCAAACATATGGATTGAACGGATTATTTTAAACATTCATACCGGTATGAACACTGATCAGTTACTGTTGTGTGGTGGTCGGGTGGCGCAGTGAATTACTCACTCGCCTTTCACCAAAGCGGCCGTCGTTCGATTCCCTGATTAGACATAGAAATGACTGGCTCTCCCACGTGGTAGTACCCTTTTCTGGATGCTCCGATTTCCTTTTCTCGACCAATGGGGTTTTCTCCGGGAACTCTGGTTTCCTTTTCCCGATCACGTGGGGTTTTTCTCCGGGTATTCCTTGACAACGTGGGTTTTTCTCCGGGAACTCTGGTTTCCTTTTCCCGACCACGTGGGGTTTTCTCAGGGAACTCTGGATTCTTTTGCCAGATCAGGTGGGTTTTTCTCCAGGTACTCCGGTTTCCTTTGCCCGATAACGTGGGTTTTTCTCCTGGTATTCCTTGACAACGTGGGTTTTTCTACGGGAACTTTGTTTCCTTTTCCCGACCACGTGGGTTTTTCTCCGGGAACTTTGGTTTCCTTTTCCCGACCACGTTGGTTTTTTTCTCAGGGAATTCTGATTTCCTTTTCCCGTTCACGTTAGTTTTTCTCCGGAAAATCTGGTTTCCTTTTCCCGACCACGTGGGTTTTTCTCCTGGTACTCCGGTTTCCTTTGCCCGATCACGTGGGTTTTTCTCCGGGTACTCCGGTTTCCTTTTCACGATCACGTGGGTTTTTCTCCGAGTATTCCGGTTTCCTATGCCCAACCACGTGGGTTTTTCTCCAGGTTTTTCCGGTTTCCTTTGCCCGACCACGCCCAAATGACACTGATCCAATTGCGTTCATAACCCCTAGAACGCAATATGAGGACTTTTAGAGGGAATGTTCATAACTGGCAGAATACTTTGATATTTTAAATGGCATTCGAAGGGAAATTATGAAATATTTTGTTTGTCACAATCTTCGATTAAACAGGGTTTAATGTCCTATCAACAGATAAGGTCATTTAAGCACGTGCCTCAATGTGTGTTGTGTATGGTGCATGTGTGTATGTGTACCGGAGACAGGGTGTGTTGTTGTATATGTGCCTCCTTGTGATAGTGCGAATCAGATGCTGACTTATAGTGATATCTCACTGAAATACCATGCAGAAGGCACCCAGCACAGCAATCCGTCTGGTCATATTTAACTGGCATGGATGGACCAGTTGTTCCGATTACCCTTTATGTTGAACGTTAAAAAAGGAGTACCAACTTCCATTGTTAAGGACTTTGGTATGTCCAGGCCTGGAAACAGAACCCGTTGCCTACCTCACCTGTGCGAACGTTCAACATCAAGTGAGGTTTTGCTAAACAAGGTTCTAGGAAATAAAAAGGAAAGTAGAAGTAGAGAGAAACAAACTTAGAACTTTGAAATCAGGGCAATAACACGGTAAAAAACAAAATGGTTCTGTAGTTTCTATGTTCATTGGTTTAAACGAGAATGAACTATTTTTCATGTGTGAAAAATATGATTATTTTGATATTTCTAATTAAATAACACTGACACCTATCAGAATAATTGCCGGTAAATGAATTAAGTACTGTGTGTTTCGAATCTCAAGGGAAATGAAATCAAACTAATCAGTCTACGATTATTTACCTTTGTTGAACACCGTAGAATATACATCTCAGCGAAAAATATGTTTTAAAGAATTCTATTGAACAATCGATGTCTTTGAATAGATATAAGTGGGACATCAAATTCTCACACTCCGATTTAATTATACGTTTTTGGATGTTATATATACAACCTGGGCGTACTTTAAATCGTCGATCCCGTTTTTTTCTTTTCGTGTCAACTTTTAAAATTATCTTGATAATGTAGAAGAAACTATAATTAGGCTAAGAACATCCATTACCACTAGCTCTATAGGCTATGAACGTGTATGTCCGTACGTAACGGCTGATTAACTGTGTGTATGGCTCTAACGTTAGTATCCCTATTTGTACCATTGTATATACTCTGTATTATAAATAATATTATGATATTTATTGTCTTATCCTTATTAATAAATTCGTATAATTTTCTGACATAAGTATTCTGATCAATACCCTACAATACAGATGTTATTCTATATATCCATTTACGTTAGTTTCCCTGTGTGCACCTCTAAAGAGATTAACTCTGTATCATTTTCTCATAGTATCTTCCCTATGTGAATCTCTTTACAGATTTACTCTTTATAATTTCCTCTCGTTAGTTTTCCCCTTGTTTGCCTCTTTAGAGATTTACTCTGTATAATTCTCTCTCGTTAGTTTTCCCCTTGTTTACCTCTTTACAGATTTACTCTGTATAATTCTCTCTCGTTAGTTTCCTTGTGTGTTCCTCTTTAGAGATTTACCCTGTATATATCTATCCCGTTCGTTTCCCCTTTGTGTACCTCTTTAATGATTTACTCTGTATAACTTCCTCTCGTTAGTTCCCCTATGTGTACCTCTTTAGAGATTTACTCTGTATAATTCTCTCTGGTTAGTTTTCGCCTTGTTTACCTCTTTACAGATTCACTCTGTATAATTCTCTCTCGTTAGTTTCCTTGTGTGTTCCTCTCCTCTTTAGAGATTTACCCTGTATAGATATATCCCCTTCGTTTCCCCTTTGTGTACCTCTTTAATGATTTACTCTGTATAACTTCCTCTCGTTAGTTTCCCTATGTGTACCTCTTTAGAGATTTACTCTGTATAATTCTCTCTCGTTAGTTTCCCTATGTGTATCTCTTTAAAGATTTACTCGGTATAGTTTCCTCCCGTTTGTTTCCCCCTAAGTGTACCTCTTTACAGATTTACTCTGTATAATTCTCTCTCCTCAGTTTCCCTATGTGTACCTCTTAAGAGATTTTACTATGTACGGATCTATCCCGTTCGTTTCCCTATGTCTCCCCCCCCCCTTCCCCCCCCCCTCCAGCGATTTACTCTGTATAATTTTCTCACGTTAGTTTCCCCCTTGTGTACCTATTTAGATATTTACTCTGTATTATTATATCTCGTTAGTTTCCCTATGTGTACCTCTTTTGAGATTTATTCTGTACGGATCTATCCCGTTCGTTTCCACTTTGTGTACCTCTTAACAGATTTATTCTGTATACTTCTCTCTCGTTAGTTTCCATATGTGAATCTCTTGACAGATTTACTCTGTATAATTCTCTCCGTTAGTTTCTCTATGTGAACCTGTTAAGAGATTTACTATGCACGGATCTATCCCGTTCGTTTCTCTAAGTGTACCCCTTTAGAGATTTACTCTGTATAATTTTCTCTCGTTAGTTTCCCTAAGTGTACCTCTTTAGAGATTTACTCTGTATAATTTTCTCTCGTTAGTTTCCCTAAGTGTACCTCTTTAGAGATTTACTCTGTATAATTTTCTCTCGTTAGTTTCCCTAAGTGTACCTCTTTAGAGATTTACTCTGTATAATTTTCTCTCGTTAGTTTCCCTAAGTGTACCTCTTTAGAGATTTACTCTGTATAATTTTCTCTCGTTAGTTTCCCTAAGTGTACCTCTTTAGAGATTTACTCTGTATAATTTTCTCTCGTTAGTTTCCCTAAGTGTACCTCTTTAGAGATTTACTCTGTATAATTTTCTCTCGTTAGTTTCCCTAAGTGTACCTCTTTAGAGATTTACTCTGTATAATTTTCTCTCGTTAGTTTCCCTAAGTGTACCTCTTTAGAGATTTACTCTGTATAATTTTCTCTCGTTAGTTTCCCTAAGTGTACCTCTTTAGAGATTTACTCTGTATAATTTTCTCTCGTTAGTTTCCCTAAGTGTACCTCTTTAGAGATTTACTCTGTATAATTTTCTCTCGTTAGTTTCCCTAAGTGTACCTCTTTAGAGATTTACTCTGTATAATTTTCTCTCGTTAGTTTCCCTAAGTGTACCTCTTTAGAGATTTACTCTGTATAATTTTCTCTCGTTAGTTTCCCTAAGTGTACCTCTTTAGAGATTTACTCTGTATAATTTTCTCTCGTTAGTTTCCCTAAGTGTACCTCTTTAGAGATTTACTCTGTATAATTTTCTCTCGTTAGTTTCCCTAAGTGTACCTCTTTAGAGATTTACTCTGTATAATTTTCTCTCGTTAGTTTCCCTAAGTGTACCTCTTTAGAGATTTACTCTGTATAATTTTCTCTCGTTAGTTTCCCTAAGTGTACCTCTTTAGAGATTTACTCTGTATAATTTTCTCTCGTTAGTTTCCCTAAGTGTACCTCTTTAGAGATTTACTCTGTATAATTTTCTCTCGTTAGTTTCCCTAAGTGTACCTCTTTAGAGATTTACTCTGTATAATTTTCTCTCGTTAGTTTCCCTAAGTGTACCTCTTTAGAGATTTACTCTGTATAATTTTCTCTCGTTAGTTTCCCTAAGTGTACCTCTTTAGAGATTTACTCTGTATAATTTTCTCTCGTTAGTTTCCCTAAGTGTACCTCTTTAGAGATTTACTCTGTATAATTTTCTCTCGTTAGTTTCCCTAAGTGTACCTCTTTAGAGATTTACTCTGTATAATTTTCTCTCGTTAGTTTCCCTAAGTGTACCTCTTTAGAGATTTACTCTGTATAATTTTCTCTCGTTAGTTTCCCTAAGTGTACCTCTTTAGAGATTTACTCTGTATAATTTTCTCTCGATAGTTTCCCTAAGTGTACCTCTTTAGAGATTTACTCTGTATAATTTTCTCTCGTTAGTTTCCCTAAGTGTACCTCTTTAGAGATTTACTCTGTATAATTTTCTCTCGTTAGTTTCCCTAAGTGTACCTCTTTAGAGATTTACTCTGTATAATTCTCTCTCGTTAGTTTCCCTAAGTGTACCTCTTTAGAGAATTACTCTGTATAATTTTCTCTCGTTAGTTTCCCTATGTGTACCTCTTTAGAGAATTACTCTGTATAATTTTATCCTGTTCGTTTCGCCTTTGTGAATCTCTTTAGAGATTTACTCTGTATAATTCCCTCTCGTTAGTTTCCCTATGTGTACCTCTTTAGCGAATTACTCTGTATAAGTATATCCTGTTCATTTCGCCTTTGTGAATCTCTTTAGAGATTTACTCTGTATAATTCTCTCTCGTTAGTTTCCCTGTATGTGTACCCCTCTAGAGACTTACCCTGTATACTTATGTCGTATCAGTTTCCCCTATGTGATTCTCTTTACATAATCACTCTGTATAATTCTATTCGAAGCAATTATGATAACAAACAGCGACATTACGGTTTTCGTTGACAAAGTCAACTGTACAATATATTGCACCAACTTAGAATCCCCTATTCAAACCGTTTGATTGGCAGTCATTCACCCAGTGTAGTGTATCAAGTTTTGATTGTCAAATATTTGAATTTAAACATCAACAACCATCTATCCCTCAAGAAACATTGCGATACATGGCCTAGTTATGTTGACAAGTAACGTTTCCACTTGAATTTTTAACTTTTCGATTATCTTTGTATTGACAGATGACTTCTAACGACAAAACACAACAATATTAAACAAAGAAGCTGTGGTTTTAAAATCGAGTTTACATTTTACATTTCTTAATCAAATACTTCATGCTATTGACAATCGTTTTACAATGTACACACGTTGTTGCTAGTAGCTAGGGATACTTCAAATCGCCTTATATTTCTATGTGCTTTAACGTCAATATTTAACTTCAGATATAGGGCAACAATTTTACTTCACACGGGATTTCATTTCATTTAGAACTCGACACACTTTTCTCACATGGTTTCCGTGATAGCCGCTTCGTGAACCCGTTAATCCATTACATAAAGGGTATATATAATCCTCGCTCTCCCGACTTTGTAACTTTTTTTATTTGATACACTGCCTTACGCAGTCATCTTATGCTTGCATACCCCAACCCCTTTGATCTCTTACCTGACATAGAAATCTTCTCACCTTCATAGACTTGAAACCTTGACCTACCCTTGCACAAAACTTCATATATCAGAACTAGCTTAGACACTTTTCCGACCAAACTAATGAAACACACTGGGCTAACTCGGATATCCCTTTTACCTAAGTTGGAAACCCCTCTTATCTTATTTTGAAAATCCTGTCAACCAATCCGGAACTCTTCTTACCTAACCGTAAAAACTCTAAATGGAGAGAAGTTCTTGCCCATCTTAAAAATGTCTTTTACCTAAGTTCGAAACCCCCTTACCTTACTTGGGAAACTCTCTTCCCTAAGTTGGAAACCCCTCTTACCATACCTTCCTCAAGTTAAAAACCCATTCTACCCTACCTACCCCAAGTTGGAAACCCGTCTTACCCTACCTTCCCTAAGTTGGAAACCCCGTTGACCTTACCTTCCCTAAGTTGGAAACCCCTCTTACCCTACCTTCCCTAAACTGGAAACCCCTCTTACCCTACCTTCCCTAAGTTGGAAACCCCTCTTACCCTACCTTCCCTAAGTTGGAAACCCCTCTAACCCTACCTTCCCTAAGTTGGAAACCCCTCTAACCCTACCGTCCCTAAGTTGGAAACCCCTGTTACCCTACCTTCCCTAAGTTGGAAACCCCATCTTCATTACTTGGAAACCACCATTACATGACTTGGAAAATTGTATTACCTAAATTGAAAACATCTCTGATCTAACTTGGAAACCTGTCTATCTTGAATTGGAAACCTTTCTGAGTTAACTTTGAAATCGATTGATTAAATATTAGTCTGTCGTTAGATCAGATGTCAAATTATTTTAGTTTCACTTTTGAAAAAATATCATTTGAACTCAATAAATTTGAAAACAAAGCATACGAGATGAAATGTTGCACCAATTTAACCTATGTCAAGTCTCTATAGATACATATGTACAATTTATAAAACAGTTTTTTTTTAAATTACCTGTCGTTGGGCGGACCCTTATTTCTCTGATATTCTAATCATTATGAAATCAGTGTGAAATATCTTTTAATCCCAGACGAAAGAGTCTATTTGGGTAATAAGCTACTCAACGACTTAAATAGGGGGCGACCTTTCGTTGTTGTGTAAGTTTGAATCATAATCTATGTGAGCCGAGTTTAGTCTGGGTAAATACACCACAGAACGTAATTAAAATGTCCTATATCAAATGGAGTGGAAGTTATGTTCAGCACGGCGGGTTATAATAGATGTGTTTTGATGTGGTATAACGTTGTTGCTGTGAATATTAAATATGTCCCAGAAACCTGTCAGCTTGTTTGTATCATTAAAATTTCTGACGGCATCAAGACACCGTCGGATATGCGAAAACATTTTTTTTTATCAAGGTCAGCTCGAACAAGTTTTAGAAATATAAAAATATCAATTCAGATTTATTAAGTTCCTTTAAGCTTTTGACTTAGGATGACAGCTACCCCATGGTGCTATTATACTAACCTTACGGTATTATAGCTCAACTTCGATTCGTACGTCATATAAAAAAAGTTAAGTGTTGACAAAGTTGATATTATTTTGTAGGTTTTATACCAGATACCAAATGACAGGAACATGAAAATTTACATATCACTACATAAAACAGAGAAGCAGAGTGATTTATTAGAGTTTAGGGTTTATGCTACCTTACACTTTTTTTTCTGAGTGATTTAAGTTATCACATTAATTATCATCATTGTGTTTAAGAATGAATCAATCAACACCTGGACAGACGTTTCTGAAATGTCATTTGACTTTAGAGAACATGTATTCCATTTAAAGTAGAAATTGGTCGTGACACGAACTATATGGTATTGTTTTTAATTATGACTATCTAATATTTTCTAAGCACCTTATCGTGCCATTTTATCATTAAGGTCCTTACTAACCGATCATATAACATATTTTACGTTTCATTGGCACATATTTCATTGACACAGAGTAGTCAAAGGGATTGGGCATAAGTTCTTACAACTTACTTGGCTCTCTAGATCTCACAGTCATACAATCAACAACACGTACAAACATATGTTATGTACTTAATAACTGCTGTGTAAAATAGAAATAAAAGGGAATGAGGCAAGAGGTGAAAAGGTTGACCAGAGGAGAGAGATTTCCTGGTGCCATTAGTTGTCCACGTAATTGTTTAAAACCCTTTTTGAATTGTGAAACTCTTTTAAAAAGAAGATACTTTTAATCGTAATGTATCATTTGTCCTTTATATGCTTGACATGGTGATGACGGAGGAGACCTACCCAGGACCACAACCAAACATGTCACCGATGACTTACCTGTTGTAGGTAGAGGAGAACCGCCCGACAGGCTGGCGAGATTCGGATGATGAATACCTCTAGAGGCCCCCGATGTAAGCCGTTCTTCCTCCTCCGAGGGCTGTTCTCTCCATCGGTTTCAGAGTCACTCACGGTTGTTGACATTGCTGACGTCACATATATGACATCACACTAATTAATTCTAATTAATCAAAGTATACACCTTTTTTTACAAAAAATACTGAACACACGTTTAAAGACACCCGTTCGTTCGCTCGATTTCATCCATTAGCAGGAGACACACGCACCACAGTTCCAATCAATTTAAATGTAATTTCTATTTCGTATATATATCCTCTGGCATTTAAAGCTATAATAGAAATTCACTTCCAATAGCGATTGAATACATCCTTTCCCAAGGGCTTCGTTTGCTTACACAATATAATGTATAACGATAAAAGTTCCCATACAGTATACATGTATTACCCTTACTGAGAATCATGTATAGTAAAGTCTGCAAGCTATTTGTGCTATTTACACTGCGGTGTGTAGCATGTTCACAATCAGCCAAGCGTGACGTGTTTACCCGCGACCATAACGATAGGTACAAATTAAACTATCTGATGAATTCGACAGGTAAATGGTGGACAGTTTAAGTCCTACCTCTATTAACCAGTATAACATTTCTTATGTTACGCGGGTAAGTAGAAGTCACAACAGCGACACCTGAGTGAGCATCGGTCTAAAGAACTAACGAACCAGTCCTGCTATAAACGCCAACGTCAAAGTGGAATGTTTTCCTCGGCTTTAAATGCCCTATAGTTACATTATTAGTGTTTACTCTGTAATTTGGCCATTTCACTAACAGAAAAAAAACCAACACTTTTTATCAAACGTCTCAATAGTTTGTTAACGAAGTTAATCCAACAAACAACAGACAGGTGTGGATCTCCAGCGCGTGATGTCATCCAAAGCAACTAATCCTTTATTCCATAATCAAATACCATATATATGATATATACGTACATTGTATTATAATTCAGTGTCACATGTCAATATCACATTACAACAATAGCTTTTACATAATAAAATTTCTATTTTATTTATATGGACACAAATATTGTCATCCAGCCATGTTTGGCTAATGAGACATTAAGTATATATAAGGTAACCCATCGTATCGAACATAATTTGTTTTTACACATAACTAGAACACAATTCCCTACAGTACATATGATACAAAATTGTAGATAACATATTCTATTATTCTCTTTATTTCCTCCAATTTGAAGAATATATTTAAACAGAATAATTCGCACATATTTACATTACAAAAAATCATATTGAATACACATATACAGACTGAATTACATTGATGTCATACATTCAATAAATATCGTTAATAAGTGTATATATCATGAGGTAATACATACATATCATATTAAACATTCATATTTTTTTTATTAATTTTATTTGATTTATATTAATCTTTATCAGGATGTGAAATTATATCTACACACTACCGGTAGTATAATTTGTGCATCTTTTCGACAGCTGCTACTGATTTCAATCTAAATTCATTCATGTCTAAGACATTTAATTCGTAAGTCATTTGACCCCCAATTAAAATATGAATTAATTCGTGATCTGTCAGAGAGTGTATGTACGCACTCAGCAGTATACCAGTATCACTAATATTTGCGATAGAGCACCACAACTTGTCCCTTGGATGTTCAGTATAGCTACACATAAATATAATATGAGCTAATATATCTTGGTAATATATCTTGGTAAATATTATCACATCTATGACATAGCTCTTTGGCTTTATTATATACTAAAGCTAGAGAGGTCATTGTCTGTCGTCAAATGGTAAGATATGGGTTTTTTCGAGTAATATTGAAAACAGTTACCCTTTGGCGAGGAAAGTATATTATCATACAAATACAAAACATCACATTATACACAAGTACATCATAACCTATAACGTTAAAAGTATGAATAAGAACATCAATTTATATGTAAAACATTCGAACTTTTATATCAATTAAAAAGACTTCGTCGAGTGAAGATTGAATATCATTATCCTGTGGTAAAATAGAACATCACAGGATTCAAGATACTAAATAAAGCTCGTAAATAGAATGGACTGCACAACCATGAGAACACAGATTGGTCTAGTTCTCTGACCCACTAGTAGATGACTGTAGCGTCATGTTTCCATACACAACAGGTGGGATAAAAACAAGTACTTTTGTCATTTGTCATTGTTTGATTTTTACCAGCCGTTTTGCGTTCGTGTATGCAAATATGAAGTTTGTGTGGGCCGTCAAGACTAACTACCATGTGGGTCTGTATGTTATGTCGTATTAAATACAATTTCGCCTTTTTCTCGCGCTCGAGTTTCCTAGAACATATTGCCTTCATTCGGTGCCTCTCTAAAAGGTATCAACCATAAGTTACGAGTGACTGAAAACCAGACGATAGCAATGACACGTTAACCTGATAATCGTCACTGTTATATATGGGAGATATGATTCTTTGATTTCCCGAGATTATAACCATGTTTCTCTCTTTGTCCGTGTGACACATGACTAATCTCGGGAAACAAAATTTCATGTTTCCCTATACCACAAAGTCAATAAATGTATGCAATGAAGACACTGTCGGACTGTGGTGCCTTAGTGCAGATATGTGGCGCAAAACGCCCTAAACCTGTGAACAATATGCATGTATACATAATCAGAAAAACATCCAAAGTCCCTGACGGTTTCTTAGTACCTCACTAACACAGTTAAAGATTCTAAGGTCAACACCTCATGGCCCTTTTCACCACCGTTGATAGAACTAACGACAGTCGACCATTGAGACGTACACACCATAACGACAATAAATCAGACCAGGAAGCTAATTACCAACCAGTTTGAATTACTATGTAATTGCTAAAAAAAATCCGAACTCGGTGAACTCTATTTGATGTTGGTCACAGGAACGTCTCCTTGATTAAAAAAACGACAAACACTTACACACTGGTCATATTGGTAACAATAAGATCACGGATTACATTCGGTAAATTTAATCAATCAATATCAATTATAGTGTCACGCATCATTAAATTCACAAACAATCAGTCATAAAATATCATATACAGCGAGTTTATAAAAGATGCCCAGTCGATATCGGCTAATGAGACACTTGTAACTATTTGTATGTACATCATGTGTAAAATGAAAGTGAAAACCTAGCATATATGCCTATAAAATATTCTCACAGTGTATTACATGTTAAAAAACTGATAGAATAGTAGAATCACATATTTTTCTTCCTCACATTACAGTTAAATCAATATTGCGATACATTATAATTTACATTTGTATATTTACACATTCAAAAGCGACCGCCTCCGTCTCATCATAAAATAAATTGTTTTAGAGTGAAAATTGAAGCGCATTATCCTGCAATAAATAAAACAACTTTTCAGTTGAAGTAAGTTCATTAAAATAAATAAATTAGGAGATCATAGCGTTTTTGAATAGATGATATCTGATATCACTATACACAGGTGAGGACAGTCACAAAGGAAATGAGACTCAGCTTCCACTATATTAAGCAGAAAGGGCATTTCCTTTGCTCTACTGGCAAGTTACTGTAGCGTCCAGTTTCCAACATTAAGGGGAGACAACCGAGTGTGAGTTTAGCGAGGTGGCTCCGATAGTGACGTGGTATAAGTGACGTTATATAATGTTCCGTTAACTTGTCCTTTTTATATCTTCTGTATGTTCTTAGTTGACTGCTTGAAATTTTGTTGTTCCATAATTTCGAGAACCAGAAAGTTTCGTCATTCTTAATTGTTAATGGAACCGGTAATTATACGTAGTTTGGTTTTAACACATACGTGAGTGTTAAGTATATTTGATACCTTAATTTTGTTTCCTAAATTGCGGACACACTCTTCCCATGAGTTCCTTCTCCTAGACGACCAGATATACACCTTGTGTAGAAGTATGTATTCACATTTTGTAGTCTACAGTAAAGTCTAAAAACTTCTTTGTGTTGTTTTGCCCGACAAGATGACCATCCAAAATCTCCAAGGACACCAGTATTGGAAGTATATTTATTCACTCCAAGATACACTTTCATTGCTCGGTTTTGAATGTTGTTGATTAAGCGTTGTTCCGCTATACCCCAAATGGAAGAGCCGTATAACATAATTGGTTGTACTAATGACTCAAAATGACAGGTATATACGGAGTATGACATTCCTCCACCGGCGATACATTTACTAATTAAAATTCCAAAAAAATGGCTGATTTCGCTAATTCCTGCACAGCAAAATTCCATGAAAGATGTTGATCAAACCAGATCCCAAGGTATTTATATTTATCATTGATGACGATCGGAGTGTTGTCCAAAGAGAAGCTAGCGTTGGTTAAAGGTACAGAAGAATGACGGAAGTGAATCATGTTCGACTTACTGTGGTTCACCGATAATTTCCATTTTTTACACCATGATCCAACATAATCAATTTAATCCTTTTTATCATTTCCAGGCTTAAAGGAGATTAACACAAGGTGTTCCGGAAGATTAAGCGTCTTCACCTTCATCGTCAACACTCGCCATGTAAATATAGGTCAAACTGAAGGAATGCTACTCTAAAAACGGGAGTTATCAGATAGAAGACAAACACAATGAAATCAGTGAAGTTAATGTAAATTTATTATTTTCTATAAATTGGCTAGTATTGGCCATGGCTTCAACAGCTAGAATTAAATGGAAACTGGGAACAGAAAATTCCAATAATAAAAGCTGTTTGGTATATTCAAAATCAAATTGAGAGAGACCGCATTCTGTTGTCCGAAGTGAAACCCTGCCAAATGACAACATGATGGGAAAACGAATGTTGCCACAGCCAATATAGGTCAAATTGAAGGAATGCTACTCTAAAAACGGGAGTTAATGCATTGACAAGGCAACAACACGGCATACTATTATATTCAGCAAGAACATGGACCTTCTTATCACACAAAGGAATTGCATATTTCCCAGTGAGATCATGACGTCGACCATAAAACTTGTTCAAAGACTTTGTCATCTAGCATCTCTAGAAAGCTCTGTTGTGTCTGTGTGTGCGTCAGCAGCCTATATCTATCACGGAAATCAGGAAACTCGGCTTTATTTACACTAAGGGTTGCCACAATGTATAAGTGATCGAGTGAACGTGATAACTGGGCTAACACATGAGTGATTAAGTGGTTGAGTGAATCGGTGTATAAGTTATTTATTTGTTAATAAATATCATGATAACTTCATTATCTATCATTCGTAGGCCTCCAAACATGAAATAAGGAAGTGCCAATAAATATGTGTGTATTCTCTCCCCTTAACTGGATTTGGTATTTTGTATAATAGTAGCAGGTTGACAGCTTTGTGTACATCATTTAGATTTAAGACAAAGATATAAAGCCCGCATTTAAAGGTGTCACCAAGAGAAAATGACATATAAAGCTATTATATTAATATAAGGATTTGATTTAACTTTCCTTTACAAATGGTACACAATTGTATATATAACAAAAATCTGAAGAATTCATATAATTTACCTGAAATGTTGTGCTGTTTTGTCAAATACTGTAACACCATTCTTATAATGTTATTATGTTGTTCCACAATCAATTTTGGTCAAATAGATAAAATAGTGATTTACTTACAGTTTTCCATGACGTCGTGTATCCAGCAAACCGTATACAATGTTTAATTATTGTTTGGCATCCATACCCATTGCTAGAATGGTTTTACAATATTACACTCAAATTTAACATTTGAATTCAGTAAGGTGATCTTGATTTATAGTACTAAAATGATATAATTTGAATTTTATTCAATATTATGCATTGCAAACTATTAGTTACACGGAGGCAAATGACAATACGTGCAAACTTAGCTATAAAAATAAGTTTGAATGTAAAACAAATATAAAAACAGAAATCTAGCCCAGAAATGTTTACCTGTAGCGATGATTTTGTTACCGAATATTATAGTGATTTACCAAAGCGAGGTAACCATTTCCCAGTTAGAGCGATACATGAATGACTATACTTCATCGACTATAGCAAGATAGGTTTACACAGTCTATACATGTATAATGGGTTTTACTTATTCTCCTTGTTGTTAGTTGAAAGTTATGTTAACATAATCTGAATTTAGTATACAATATTCTGAATTGTTTACTGGGGATCGGCAAATGTAGAGTACAGTGAATATAGGTGGGACAAGAATTAATTGCGATCAGTCATCATTTGTATTTCATACTAAGAACACAATTCTTGGTTTTGATTGTTGCAGAAAGTATTTTTATCTTTCGTAATATCATGTAGTCCATTGTCTTTGAATGAAAACGAATGATATATAAATAGAGTTGAGATAATGTGAATTACTAAGGAGGGGTGGAGCGGCCTGCCATTGATATAAATAAATCATAAAGCAGTTGGTTGGGATTATGAACGAGTAGATAAACATTTCGACTACAATACTTATTGAGGCTTATGTTTCAATGTACAATGTTATACATTTGTTTGATCGCAGTAGTCTACCAGAGACCAGATTTACGAGAAATATAGTCCCTTACTGAAATAAGCAAAGAATAGTCCAAATAATTATCCACCAATTACAATTGTTGGTGGTTTGGAAAAATAAATTCTGGGATATTGAATAATATTATGGTGTCATATTTCTGCCATAGACTTTCGATTAACGTATGTCGACATCATTTCTGACATAATCTTAAAAGCAGACGACACAATGATTGAAGTGTTTTAATGACTATCTCTGCTAACAAAAAGTATGATTTTTTCCCCAGGACGACGCCAGAGAAATATTATGATTTTCGACGTTAACGAATTAATCATGTCGTTATTTTTATTACCCAAGAATATTTCTACACAAAGTGGTTCTTTTTTTGAAACTCTGAATAATTATGTTGTTAAAGTTAACATTGCCATGTTCGATATTTTGATAAAGGGGAGAGAACTCAATCTTTCTAAAAAATATCAGTACGATTTGTTAAAAATGTCAAAGGTCCATGTCTTCTTCGTCGATGTCTGTGTGTCTTCCTGGCCGATGCCTTTGTCCTCCTGGTCAAATTTGAAATTCGGAGCTTTGTGACAAGTGAACTTGTAGAAAGCGTACACATACTATGTTGTAGGAAAAAACCCATTGTTGATGATGTATGGAGAACATTGTCTACAATCTGAAAAGCTGAAAAACACCATAGTAATAGCAAATAACTGTCCATGGCTCAAAAGTATAGAACATCAGTTCAATAATTGATGAACCTGGTTATACCTAGTTACAACGAGAAAATATCAACCCCCTGTGGTCATGTAAACAACTTTCATAATCAAATTAAACAAAATTAGAAATCTATTATAAGCACCTTGCCAAAACTTGTTTGTTATTGAATTAATAGGAAAGAATACAAGTATGAAAAAAACCATCTTGATTGTTTAGTTGTTTTGTTAATTTAGAAAATGCAACCATACATAACCAATCAAAGTTAGAAGATGTGAAAATATTGACAAAACGAAAAAGATTGTATATATTTGCAACGAGTCCCATTATCTTTTGGGGTGTCCAGGACTTAATAACATAACGATAGAACAATTTACTCGGTCAATATCTTTATGGACGAGTGAACGTTTTGAAATTGTCATCTTTGACAAGAGCTCAATCAGAATAAAATGTGCATCAAAGGACTAAACTGATCATCTCGTCTCGTCCACAAGGTGCTGCACATTGAGCCTTCGATTTTGCTATGACATATTCCAGGGGTGTAGAGAGCGAAAGTGAGCGTAACCCCTGGATATCGAGGATGCAATACACCATACCACAAACCCAGTAAATTTATAAATCTAGGTCACATAACTCTCACATTCAGACACTGTGAAAAATATGTAAAACATGTAACCGAGACCTTTCTGCTGTGATATATGTGGTTATACAATCACCGTTGTTTGAGGCCGGTATGTCTCTCTACAGCTAGAAAACAAGTAAGCACGCATGACCTGGCTACACGAATCATTACCTTTTGGAACTACGCAGCATTCAGTTAAGTTAAAATAAAGAAATTTATGTTATAATGACAGTTAGGTATTTGTATAAAAGCTAAACCTTAAATCCCAAGTTCAGATAAAGCTATATTTTCTATCTGTCATTTAATATTTGTCAAATCTGTCATTTGGATGCCTATGTTTAATTGAGATCTTTGGACATATGGGGATGAAACTGAGGTTTTTAGGGGGCTTGTTGAACCTTACATCTAAATCAAATCAACAAAAACATCCCAGGCTCACAATGAGAATATTAACGTTCCACCAAACATACGTTGCTTTAAATCATGTTTATAGCATGTTAGGTGTCGATATCATGTGTTGACGAGCGATGTAGTTAATTGATGCTTTTGATTAATTGAAAAAACCATCTTAGCATGACGACACTGTTCCATTATTTACTCTCCTCTCTCTGAATTACCAAACCAAAACAACTACGAACATGGCGACAACTAATGAAGTTTGCAGGGTTTTCAGCCCAACATTGGAGATCGAGAGTAACAACTAGTTTGGTTGTTGATATTGTTTAGCCTAGCAATGATTTTGCTAACAATTCCTGGGAAGAACATAGAGTGACAAGAAGTCGGTACTCCCTACAACAGGTAGGCCTGTCGGACAACCTGGCATTCGATCCCTGTGTCATCCAGGGAGATAAATGCACCAATCCGGAAGACGAAGATATCGGGCCACTGTGACTCAGTCATCGGCCAGTAACATCAACAGAATCAGCTAGACGGACAAACGCAGCAACCAGAAACACATCGGCCAGTAAGACACACGGACATCGACAATAAAGACACAAAATAAATCAGAAAGACAAAGGCATCGGGCAGGAAGACACATAGACATCGACGGGTAAGGCATGCAATCAACCAGGAGAACAACGGCATAGGACAGGAAGACACACAGACATCGACGGGTAAGGCATGGAATCAACCAGGAGGACAAACGCATCGGACAGGAAGACACACAGACATCAACGAGGAAGACATGGAATCAACAAGAAAGACAAAAGATCGGCCAGGAAGACACACAGACATCGCCGAAGAAGACAAGGTATCAACGAGAATAACAAAGGCATCGGCAAGAAGAACACACAGACATCGACGAGAGGAAGGCATGGTATCAACTAGAAAGCCAAAAGCATCGGCCAGGAAGACACACAGACATCGCCAAAGATGACATGATATCAACCAGAAAGACGAATGCGTCAACAGAGAAAGACATAAGCATCAGCAAGGAAGACACGGACATCGACCAGGAAGATTAAAACAAAGGCAAAAGATAGGAAAACACGGCATCGGCTAGGAAAATACATGTATCAACCAGAAAGACACTGCATTTATCAGGAAGATACATACATCAACCGCAAAGACATAAGCATTGTCTAGGATGACACATACATGGAAGACAAATGAGTGAATTTCAGTGCCGGTGACAGTAAATATGGAAAAACATACTTAAGTAGATATCTCAGAGCTGAATTATAAAAATTTGTAGATATTAAATCACTGTATCCCAGAGTATAACAGATAACTTTAGCTCTTGACGTTCATGTAAAGTCTGTTTTCAACTAACTTACAAAAGGTCATAATTTCTTGAATTTTACCTCGATAGCCCTTATTGTGGTATCACTACGATCCTTAGGAAATGTGTAATAGTATGTATTAGCTTTCAGTTAAGTTCAGTTCGTTAATATTGTTTTAGTTGCATTAATTACAAGTTATGCAGGAAATAACATATCTACACAAAACAGAGCAGATTTGTAAGGAAATATCAGTCAAAATCTTTCCTTAGAACTTATTTTAGGTAGTGGGATTGTTAAAAGTTAACGAAACTGCTCCAAAAGACTGATAATCACAACTTCACCATAAAAAATCAACCATATTGGAACTACTTTTGTAAAACTATGGAGGTCCATGTAGTGTAATACCAAACATCAAATTTTTCTAAAACCACCTTTTTAACCGAAAAATAATTCATGATATGTATGGTTTGTTAAAAAAAGAAGAGTCATTAACAAATATTAGATCACAGTAGTTGATTCATATTAATAATTACATCAATTAGCATATTACATACACATACAAGACATTTGAATCATCGTATAAACCAGTAAACCCAGTGTTACCTTATTATGTGTCAACGGAACAGTAGGGTGGCGATAATGTGGCATATACATATAAGTTATTAGGTATATTTGTAATGTTTTAATAAAAATAAATACCAATTATTCAATGAAATTGACATAAATTCCATACATAAGATTTCAAGTTGATGTGTTGTGCTATCATTTTAGCGGTTGGATCATGTGTCAATTCAATTTGATTACCGTTCATCATTATTGAAGCTTTTAGAATAATCACATTGCTTCCAACGTAATCAAGACATTGGCATATTTACCAATTTACATATCCGTAAAACAATATTCTCTGCAAGTTTCTGCCAACTAAATCAGTCAAGTTTTACTTTCGCGATGGGCTACTCCAGTACGATTTGAGTGTTCCAGTACATCACACGCGAGTGTTCAAACTTTGGAATGTTGCTTGACATGTAGTTGCAGACGTGAAAAAACCTTAGATGTCTTTTGCTTAGTGAGGAAGATACCACGACAACATCATCCAATCGGATATCACCATAGCATAATTGTAGCTACCCAAAATTTACAAACACACAATGACGGGGTAACTGTCAGGCAATCAAGTAATCCTGTATGAATTGCATCATTCCTATAAAACTGAGTACTGTACAGTTGTAGATTGCCACTTTGTGTGTTTCAATGTCCTCTGGTGGAAAATGAGTTGTCAGACAAATTTCATTCAATGTTCTTCATGCATTTCTGGAATAGACAATAGCCATGCATTGAGGTTGACGAGCATCTATCCCCAGTACATTACATACAGATGTAAACACTTTGGAATGTGTGGGTCTTTAGAGCTTCCTCCTCATATGTTCACGGCAATGTTGTTATTTGACATGTGCTTCTATGGCTTCAATTAGTTGTGCTACACACCTGTGTTATAAAATAAATAAAAAGTTATCATTAAATTTAATAATTGGTATTCATTGTCTATTAAAAATTCACATTCATAATCTTTGCAGACTAATCTCTTTTGACATAGCATACTAATGGCGCCTTTTTGAGTGCTGCTTAACTGAAATGCAATGCAGTAGACACTAATTTGACACACGTGCTTCTTCCATGCTTCCATAAATTGTTTACTTTTTATTGACACTTCAAACAGTAAGATAAGTAATTGGGTTTTCAATAAAAACACTCAATTTCACAAGAAAGAACATATGCATTGACCAAAATGTGCCAAAACTTCTAAATTTGTTTTGAACAAAACATATTTTTGCCTTCATTTCACATTTCCTGTTTGTGTCACTTGTCAAAATACAACACACAAACCTCGTCTTAACAGGACATCGACTCAAGCAATACATTATCTATGTTTATTTTATGTAAATTACAACTGTATTCTATCCCACAAACCATACTTACAACAAATAAACATTGTCGATCTTCTGCATGTCAGCGTTTTCTCCTCAGCTTCATGTTGTTGACGTCTGATGCACATTGCCGGAAGTGACGCCGCACAAACAGTCCGATCTTGGATATTATGATTTCTTTTTCTGTAGTAATACTCATACATTTGTGTAATTCAATTCGGCATCAAAAGTATTTTATTATTTAAGGAATTATACTATTTTTTGATAACGATGACAGGAAATATTGCCATTTTTGTAAATTAACTGCGGAGCGATATCGCTATGTCGTCAGGTACGAAAATCATACGAAGAGGAAGAAAGTTGGTCTGAATATGGACAAAAGACATGTTTACGACATGTGCTAGTTATTTATAGTTTCAGTCTTTTTCGTGTCGTTTGGTGTTTTATGGACGCACCATTTGCTTGTGATTGTGACGGAAATAATCACCATTTTTTGACGGCTAAAAAATAAAAATGGCGGCCTCCATTGGACAACACGATGACTTTCGATTTAACCAAAATCCATGTATGGATGTTTAAACATAATTTACTTCATAGGAGTACCTCACTGTATATACTATCTCATTTTAATTCCACCCGAGTATGATAAAACAGCCCGTAGCTCGTTTTATAAATGTATGTAATAGTACACTGTTGGGGAACGCCCGAATACATTTGTATATGTATGTATGTGACCTTTACCTTACAAGGTAGGCTGACATTACTTGCTGTCCTGTTGACACTTCCTGGTTGCTGTGTTATAACCTTGATTCCCCAGTCAGATCATAGACAGATACTAGACTTCCGCAATAAACGAACAGAATACATCTGTCGCTAGGTAATAGATAGCTAGATTGGAAAAACCGATAATTCAAACCAGGTCTTCTGCTAAATGTAAGAATGATACCAGCATGAACTGTTTTATATAATATTACCATCGGTGTGTATTATTATATGTAATATTACAATCATTGTGTATTGTTATATGTAAAATTATTGTCAGTGTGTATTATTATATGAAATATTACTATAAGTGTGTATTGTAATTTGTAATAATATTTTCATTGTGTATTATTATATGTAATATTACTATCAGTGTGTATTGTTATATGTAATAGTACTATCAGTGTGTATTGTTATATGTAATATTACTATAAGTGTGTATTGTAATTTGTAATAATATTGTCAGTTTGTATTATTATATGTAATATTACTATCAGTGTGCATTATTATATGTAATATTACTATCAGTGTGTATTGTTATATGTAATATTACTATCAGTGTGTGTTATTATATGTAATATTACTATCAGTATGTATTATTATATGTAATATTACTATCAGTGTGCATTAGTATATGTAATATTACTATCAGTGTGTATTGTTATATGTAATATTACTATCAGTGTGTATTGTTATATGTAATATTACTCTAAGTGTGTATTGTTATATGTAATATTACTATCAGTGTGTATTGTTATATGTAATTTAACTATCAGTGTGTATTGTTATATGTAATATTACTATCAGTGTGCATTGTTACATGTTATATTACTATCAGTGTGTATTGTTATATGTAATATTACTATCAGTGTGTATTGTTATATGTAATATAACTATCAGTGTGTATTGTTATATGTAATATTACTATCAGTGTGTATTGTTACATGTTATGCTACTGTTAGTGTGTATTATTATATGTTATATTACTATCAGTGTGTATTATTATGTAATATTACTATCAGTGTGTATTGCTATATGTAATCTTACTATCAGTGTGTATCATTATATGTAATATTACTATTAGTGTGTATTGTTATATGTAATATCACTATCAGTGTGTGTTATTAGATGTTATATTACTATCAGTGTGTATTTTTATGTATAATATTACTATCAGTGTGTATTGCTATATGTAATTTTACTATCAGTGTGTATCATTATATGTAATATTACTATCAGTGTGTATTGTTATATGTAATATCACTATCAGTGTGTGTTATTATATGTTATACTACTATCAGTGTGTATTGTTATATGTAATATTACTATCAGTGTGTGTTATTATATGTAATATTACTATCAGTGTGTATTGTCATGTTATACTACTATCAGTGTGTATAAGTATATGTTAAACTACTATCAGTGTGTATTGCTATATGTAATACAACTATCAGTGTGTATTGTTATATGTAATATTACTATCAGTGTGTATTATTATGATATAATACTATCAGTGTGTATTGTTATATTTAATATTACTATCGGTGTGTATTGTTATATGTAATATCACTATCAGTGTGTGTTATTAGATGTTATATTACTATCAGTGTGTATTTTTATGTATAATATTACTATCAGTGTGTATTGCTATATGTAATACAACTATCAGGGCGTATTGTTATATGTAATATTACTATCAGTGGGTATTGTTAGATGTAATATTACTATCGGTGTGTATTGTTATATGTAATATCACTATCAGTGTGTGTTATTAGATGTTATATTACTATCAGTGTGTATTTTTATGTATAATATTACTATCAGTGTGTATTGCTATATGTAATACAACTATCAGTGTGTATCGTTATATGTAATATTACTATCAGTGTGTATTGTCATATGTAATATTACTATCAGTGTGTATTGTCATGTTATACTACTATCAGTTTGTATAAGTATATGTTAAACTACTATCAGTGTGTATTGCTATATGTAATACAACTATCAGGGCGTATTGTTATATGTAATATTACTATCAGTGTATATTGTTATATGTAATATTACTATCGGTGTGTATTATTATGATATAATACTATCAGTGTGTATTTTTATATTTAATATTACTATCGGTGTGTATTGTTATATGTAATATCACTATCAGTGTGTGTTATTAGATGTTATATTACTATCAGTGTGTATTTTTATGTATAATATTACTATCAGTGTGTATTGCTATATGTAATACAACTATCAGTGTGTATTGTTAAATGTAATATTACTATCAGTGTGTATTGTTACATGTTCTACTACTGTTAGTGTGTATTGTTATATGTAATATTACTATCAGTGTTTATTGTTATATGTAATATTACTATCAGTGTTTATTATTATGATATAATACTATCAGTGTGTATTGTTATATTTAATATTACTATCAGTGTGTATTGTTATATGTAATATTACTATCAGTATTTATTATTATATGTTATACTACTATCAGTGTGTATTGTTATATGTAATAATATTGTCAGTGTGTATTGTTATATGTTATACTACTATTATTGTGTATTGTCATATATTATATTCCTACACTGTATCAGTTTGGTAATGATGTATGGATTTCATTTGTATACCTCATATCATCCCGGTGAACTGCAGTTTCAGAGAGCTGATATCAGGCAAGAGGGCAAATATGAAATATAATATGAAAATTGTTAAATTTTAAAAGAAGTTTTCAAAACAAGAACTAACAACAAATATTTGCAGGTATCTTTAATGTAACATCCATTAAATAGTATAAAATCATATATATTTCACTTTATCCTAGTAATATTGACTCGAGTGTCATGATAGTTAGCGATAACTTCACAATAAAAAAATTGAACGATGTCAAATAATCGATAAATGACATGACTGATATCACGTACATCATGTTTTAGTGTTATACACTATCAACTCTCCAAAAGGGCATTAGAAATATTTAGGAAGACATTCACAGTAAAGTTCATAACAACATTAGATCTAAGATTTTCATCAATTATTTTTATTGTATTCTGTTGGGCAGTCTATATATTGATCTCGTATGTTTCTAGTCATTATTATCAATAAATAATGAAAAACATTGCGATATATACGACATTACTATGGAAAGGCTAGCAGTTATTGACGCAATACTGATAGTAATATTACATATAACATGTTTTAATACCAGCGTTCTTTACACAACAGACGAAGAATAAATTATCACGAGCTGTTCTCGTCACTAGATACGTTGTCCGCCTCCGCGGAATGAATGTTGTTTTTAACACCGACAGGGGGCAGGTGTGGCATCAGACATGTCGCTTCATTACATGACCTTTGACCTGTCGATGTATTCAATACTGGATGTGATGCAAACTGCACGTTATTAACTTCGGGTAAAATCGTCACATAGTGATCACCGGACATATCCGAGTTAAATGAATTGGTGCTTCCTCGTGAACTTCCAATGTCGTTTCTAATTCTTGAAGCGTTTAATCTCTCATTGTTAGCATTATCTTCTAGATCCTCTGGAGATCTTGGTAAAATCAGACAACGATTGTCCGCCATCTTGTCAATATGCAATGAAAATGGCATTCTGATATTATCTTTGGTAAAATTTTTCTTATTGATATTAAGTTTTTCATCTTCATAAGTTGTAATATTTCTATTATCATAGCTCCGCATATATCCAAGATTGTTGTTTCGCATATCAGCACTCGTGGTTCCTGGTGCACATGTGGGTCCAGTACAGTCCTCACGTCCGGTCATACCCATCCTGTGATACCTGTAAACATTGTACAGTCTCTGGAATGAATTAAGTATTAACCAAACATTGATCACAGAAAAAAATATCAAACTTACAAAAAATGCGGTAAGCGGCGAATAACTCATGTCGAATGGCGTTTCTCGAAAAATACAAAACACTAAGAATACAAACGGTACAACACCCCGAAACAATGTTGTAGAAGCACAACCAACTACGCTCAACTTCCGGTAAAAACTTGTCTTGTTCTCATTAATGTCTTTAGCTGTCTTGGAGAACTCGATCAATGTAGTGTTCATCTCCATGGTGATCCCGATTAATGCCAAAAGTAAATTCTGCATAAATATCACAAAAATTGAATAGCAGACGATTGTTGTGAAATGATGCACAATATCAATGCGCAGTCGCGCCATATTTGTGGGTTTCTGCACGTGGATATGTTGGGCTATGATGTAAATGTATTTGCCAAGATAAATGCCAAGCGTGACTTGTATAGGAACCGAAAAGGCTTGGTCGATGTCACTCCGAAATGGCGAGGAAAGAACCCCGGATGTTGTTATAAGGACCAAACTGAGGACTACAACAAGCACCAGCACCAACTGTTCCGTCACTCTGCCAACATAGAAAAAGCAAGGTTAGAAAATTGAATCACCATAAAAAATAAATAACGAACTCTTAAATATTAGGGTCCGGAAATGGATTTCAAATCCGCGAGATTCTAAACCATATCAGTCATTGTGACTAGATAACATCCACCACGAGGCACAATTCTAAGCGTCTTAATACAACACAGAACAGAACTACAATACCGAATGTAAGCAAACACGATGGCATGTCAAATAACGAGGCTGTTGTAGCATCTACCAACCGTAGCCAGATTACCAAGCAACCAACAAATAAAGGCTCGCCTGGACACGGCCTTATTGCAAGCAATCCAAATCATACTGCGTTACCGCGTATTATGATGTTTGCTTGCAGAGTTGTGTCATTAAGGACGATAAAAAATGTCATACAGAAACAGTTCAAGGCTTAATGATATTTATTTCTCTGTGTCCGATGCCCTCGTGTCAATATAATGTAATTGAGTTGTATCGAACATCTGAAAGTTTTCATTGTTGCCTCTTCATGTGAAGTTATGACTTCATATGGTTGTATTGCCTGTTCGCTACACTGCCGTATGTTGGCTTGTTGACCACAGACTTTACATGTTTTATTGTCTGTTCGCTACACTGCCGTATGTTGGCTTGTTAACCGCAGACTTTATATGTTTTATTGTCTGTTCGCTACACTGCCGTATGTTGGTTTGTTGACCACAGACTTTACATGGTTTTATTGTCTGTTCGCTACACTGCCTTATGTTGGTTTGTTAACCACAGACTGTATATGTGTTATTGTCTATTCGCTACACTGCCGTATGTTGGTTTGTTGACCACAGACTGTATATGTTTTATTGTCTGTTCGTTACACTGCCGTATGTTGGCTTGTTGACCAGACTTTATATTTGTTATTGTCTGTTCGCTACACTGCCGTATGTTGGCTTGTTGACTTAAGACTTTATTTTCCAGAAACTTCCAGTTTAAACTCCGATAAAATCAAACTAACGCGTCAGTTCAACATAACACGATACTTCCTGATTCATTATCCTAATGAACCCCGATTTCTGTGTTATAACACACGCGCTGTTTCCCGGAAATAGACAAAGATCGATCTCCCGCTCCAGTCACCGATCAGTACAGTCTTTGTTTACTTATTGTTACGTATCCTGAATTTATTAACGATTTAAAAGTCCGCGTGGACAAGGGAATTGTTTTATATGCGTCACAAAGAGTGTTCTAACGTAATATATTGTTCCAGGTTGAGCCCCGTTACTCGCATTTGGTGGAGTATAGTTAGTTTATTTGTGTAATATAGAAAAGTTCAACGGGTGACATTTCCATTTAATTGTATAACTACCGATGTAAATGTGTACAGTTCGGGAAATGTTATTTATTTAAGACGTTATTGCCTCTATCAGGCGGCTGGCTATACAGACTTATAGCCTCTATATATCGGGCGGCTGGCTATACAGACTGTTTAACCACCACCCCAAAGGTAGACTTGTGGATTATGTTTTGGCCATACGATTGTACCAAGGGAGACACGGAAGTGCAATCGTCAGCATTCTGTCGTTTATTGGCTGAATTAGAAATCACCTGTTTGGATTTTTTTCAAAAAACCTAAAGCTGATGATAAGCCAGGCTAAGAGCCCTCCCCACCTCTTCCTAACTGTAAAATTGTACGTTTGTTTTAAGATATTGCAGATTAGAACCATAGCGTCGAGTTGCCCTGTTTGTTGATCAGCTGACATCGTAAATTAATCAAAGACAATTGTCGATCCTGTCTATTTTTGTTTGTATTTTAAGAACCACTGTCGAGTCTACGCTGTTTTTCGTTTGTATGTTAAGAACCACTGTCGAGTCTACACTTTTTCCGTCTGTATGTTAAGAACCTCTATGTAGTCTACACTCTTTTTGTTTGTGCGTTAAGAACCATTGTCGACTCTTTACTTTCTCGTTTGTATGTTATGAACCACTCTCTAATCTACCCATTTTTCGTTTGTATGATAAGAACCACTGTGGAGTCTACATTATTTTTCAGTTTGCATGTTTAGAACTACTGTCGAGTCTTCCAATTTTTCGTTTGTACCAAAGAAATACTGTGGAGTCAACACTTTTCCTTCGTTTGTGTGTTAAGAGCCAAAGTAGAGTCTACACCTTTTTGGTTTGTATGTTAAGAACCACTGTCGAGTCTAAACTTTTTGTTTGTATTTTAAAAACCACTGACGAGTCTTCACTCTTTTTGGTTTGTATGTTAAGAACCACTGTCGAGTCTACACTTTTCGTTGTATGTTAAGAACCACTGTTGAGTCGACAGTTTTTGTTTGTATTTCAAGAACTACTGTCGAGTCTACACTTTTTTCGTATGTATGTTAAGAACTATTGTCGAATATGCATGCTTCGTTTGTATGTTAAGAAACACTGTCGACTCTACACTTTTTTCGTTTGTATGTTAAGAATCACTGTCGAGTCTTCACTCTTTTTGGTTTGTATGTTAAGAACCACTGTCGAGTCTACACTTTTTGTTTGTATTTTAACAACCACTGTCGAGTCTACACTTTTTGTTTGTATTTTAAGAACTACTGTAGAGTCTACACTTTTTGTTTGTATTTTAACAACCACTGTCGAGTCTGCACTTTTTGTTTGTATTTTAAGAACCACTGTCGAGTCTTCGCTCTTTTTGGTTTGTATGTTAAGAACCACTGTCGAGTCTACACTTTTCGTTGTATGTTAAGATCCACTGTCGAGTCTACACTTTTTGTTTGTATTTTAAGAACTATGTCGAGTCTGCATGTTTCGTTTGTATGTTAAGAACTACTGTCGAGTCTACACTTTTTGTTTATATTTTAACAACCACTGTCGAGGCTGCACTTTTAGTTTGTATTTTAAGAACCACTGTCGAGTCTTCACTCTTTTTGGTTTGTATGTTAACAACCACTGTCGAGTCTATACTTTTCGTTGTTTGTTAAGATCAACTGTCGAGTCTACACTTTTCGTTTGTATGCTTAGAACCACTGTCGTGTCTTCACTCTTTTTGGTTTGTATGTTAAGAACCTCTGTCGAGTCTTCACTCTTTTTTGGTCTGGATGTTAAGAACCACTGTCGAGTCTTCACTCTTTTTGGTTTGTATGTTAAGAACCACTGTCGAGTCTACACTTTTCGTTGTATGTTAAGAACCACTGTCAATTCTATACTTTTCGTTGTATGTTAAGAACCACTGTCGAGTCTACACTTTTTGTTTGTATTTTAAGAACCACTGTTGAGTCTACTCTTTTTGTTCGATTTTAAGAACCACTGTCGAGTCTACTCTTTTTGGTTTGTGTGTTAAGAACCACTGTCGAGTCTACACTTTTTGTTTGTATGTTGAGAAAAATTGTCGAGTCTACGAAATTTTGTTTGTTGATCTTAGGCATTTCATTGGATCAAAACACATGAAAGGTGACATGATGAAGCCCCTATGGAAATACATCTACATATGTATATCACTGGAACAGACCAATTATTAATTTTCCAAAAGTGCAAGTAATGCTAACATTACTTGTAAAGCTAATATCAAAATATAAGTTTCATCACCGGTGAAGCTGAAGCTAATGCTAACATCAAGGTGAAAGTAATATCAAAGGTGAAGCTAATATAACTGGTGAAGGTTTCATCACTAGTGAAGCTTATATCACAAATGAAGCTAGCATCACTACTGACACTAACATCACAGGTGAAACTAAAATGAAGCTAACATCACAGGTGAAGCTTATATGAAGCTAACGTCGCTGGTGGCACTAACATCACAGGTAAAGCTAAAATGAAGCTAAAATCACAGGTGAAGTTAATATAAAGCTAAAATCACAGGTGAAGCTAATATGAAGCTAACAACACAGGTGAAGCTACAATGAAGCTAACATCACAGGTGAAGCTAATATGAAGCTAACGTCGCTGGTGGCACTAACGACACAGGTGAAGCATGAAGCTAACAACACAGGTGAAGCTAGCTACAATGAAGCTAACATCACAGGTGAAGCTAATATGAAGCTAACATCAAAGGTGAAGCTAATATGAAGCTAACGTTGCTGGTGGCACTAACATCACAGGTGAAGCTAAAATGAAGCTAAAATTACAGGTGAAGCTAATATGAAGCTAACACCACAGGTGAAGCTACAATGAAGCTAACATCACAGGTGAAGCTATTTTGAAGCTAACGTTGCTGGTGGCACTAACATCACAGGTGAAGCTAAAATGAAGCTAAAATTACAGGTGAAGCTAATATGAAGCTAACACCACAGGTGAAGCTACAATGTTACATCACAGGTAAAGCTAATATGAAGCCAAAATCACAGGTGAAGCTAATTTGAAGCTCATGTCACAGGTGAAGCTAATATGAAGCTAACATCAAAGGTGAAGCTAATATGAAGCTAGCATCACAGGTGGCACTTACATCACAGTTGAAGCTAATGTGAAGCTAACATCACTGGTGGCACTTACATCACAGTTGAAGCTAATATGAAGCTAACATCACTGGTGAAGCTAATATGAAGCTAACATCACAGATGAAGCTAAAATGAAGCTAACATCACAGGTGAAGCTAATATGAAGCTAACATCACAGGTGAAGCTAATATGAATCTAACATCACAAGTGAAGCTAATATAAAGCTAACCTCACTGGTGAAGACAGGTGAAGCTAATATGAAGCTAAAATCACAGGTGAAGCTAACGTGAAGCTAGCATCACATGTGAAGCTACAATGTTACATAACAGGTAAAGCTAATATGAAGCTAACACCACAGGTGAAGCTAATATGAAGCTAGCATCACAGGTGGCACTTACATCACAGGTGAAGCTAATGTGAAGCTAACATCACTGGTGGCACTAATATCACTGAAGCTACAATGAAGCTAGCATCACAGGAGAAGCTAATATGAAGCTAACATCACTGGTGAAGCTAATATGAATCTAACATCACAAGTGAAGCTAATATAAAGCTAACCTCACTGGTGAAGACAGGTGAAGCTAATATGAAGCTAACGTCGCTGGTGGCACTAACGACACAGGTGAAGCTAATATGAAGCTAGCATCACAGGTGGCACTTACATCACAGTTGAAGCTAATGTGAAGCTAACATCACTGGTGTCACTTACATCACAGTTGAAGCTAATATGAAGCTAACATCAAAGGTGAAGCTAATATGAAGTTAACATCACATGTGAAGCTAATATTAAGCTAACATCACAGGTGAAGCTAACGTGAAGCTAACATCACAGGTGAAGCTGATATGAAGCTAACATCACAGGTGAACCTAATATGAAGCTGACATCACAGGTGAAGCTAATATGAATCTAACATCACAAGTGAAGCTAATATAAAGCTAACCTCACTGGTGAAGACAGGTGAAGCTAATATGAAGCTAACGCCACAGGTGAAGCTAATATGAAGCTAACGTCGCTGGTGGCACTAACGACACAGGTGAAGCTAATATGAAGCTAACGTCGCTGGAGGCACTAACGACACAGGTGAAGCTAATATGAAGCTAGCATCACAGGTGGCACTTACATCACAGTTGAAGCTAATGTGAAGCTAACATCACTGGTGGCACTAATATCACTGAAGCTACAATGAAGCTAGCATCACAGGAGAAGCTAATATGAAGCTTACATCACAGGTAAAGCTAATATGAAGCTAACACCACAGGTGAAGCTAATATGAAGCTAGCATCACAGGTGAAGCTAATATGAAGCGAACATCACAGTTGAAGCTAAAATGAAGCTAAAATCACAGGTGAAGCTAATATGAAGCTAAAATCACAGGTGAAGCTAAAATGAAGCTAACATCACAGGTACTAACATCACAGGGAAAGCTAAAATGAAGCTAAAATCACAGGTGAAGCTAAAATGAAGCTAAAGTCACAGGTGAAGCTAATATGAAGCTAACGTCGCTGGAGGCACTAACGACACAGGTGAAGCTAATATGAAGCTAGCATCACAGGTGGCACTTACATCACAGTTGAAGCTAATATGAAGCTAACATCACAGATGAAGCTAAAATGAAGCTAACATCACATGTGAAGCTAAAATGAAGCTAACATCAAAGGTGAAGCTAATATGAAGTTAACATCACATGTGAAGCTAATATTAAGCTAACATCACAGGTGAAGCTAACGTGAAGCTAACATCACATGTGAAGCTAAAATGAAGCTAACATCATAGGTGAAGCTAATATGAAGCTAACACCACATGTGAAGCTACAAGGTGGCACTAACATCACAGGTAAAGCTAAAATGAAGCTAAAATCACAGGTGAAGCTAACGTGAAGCTAACATCACATGTGAAGCTACAATGTTACATCACAGGTAAAGCTCATATGAAGCTTACATCACAGGTGACACTAACATCACAAGTGAAGCTAATATAAAGCTAACCTCACTGGTGAAGGTAATATGAAGCTTACGTCACTGGTGAAGTTAATATGAAGCTAACCTCACAGGTGAAGCTAATATGAAGCTAACATCACAGGTGAAGCTAATATAAAGCTAACATCACAGGTGAAGCTAAAATGAAGCTAACATCACAGGTGAAGCTAACGTGAAGCTAACATCACAGGTGAAGCTAAAATGAAGCTAACATCACAGGTGAAGCTAATATGAAGCTTACATCACAGGTGAAGCTAATATGAAGTTAACATCACAGGTGAAGCTTAAATGAAGCTAACATCAAATGTGAAGCTAAAATGAAGCTAACATCACAGGTGAAGCTAAAATGAAGCTAACATCACATGTGAAGCTAAAATGAAGCTAACATCACAGGTAAAGCTAATATGAAGCTAACATCACAGGTGAAGCTAATATGAAGCTAACATCACAGGTGAAGCTAGTATGAAGCTAACATCACAAGTGAAGCTAATATGAAGCTTACATCACAGGTGAAGCTAAAATGAAGCTAACATCACTGGTGGCACTAATATCACAGGTGAAGCTAATATGAAACTAACATCACAGGTGAAGCTTAGATATTGTGCTGCGTATTAGTTTTAAGCTTTGTTAAACATACGCATTTCATTACCGCATAATTGTGTTGAGGGGTATTCAACGATTATTGAATGGAGACTGTCTTATTCTGTATATGAAAAAATGGTGGATGGACAGAAAATATCACCTGATAAATAAATATCCCGGTATGATAAATGCATTGGTTATATATATATATCCTATCGGTGAATTAGTGTGATAAAAAGATGGTAGACTACAGGTTACTGCTGACAGTAATGAACATAAAATGGGTGTATCTATTTATATGTTTTCCACGTGATGGTTGTGTTTATTTCTTCCTCAATGTTGTCAGCAATATAATTAAATCAACAAATATCTTCCGACAATGCCAAAACCAATCAAATCATGAGCAGTAATCAACCAATCATACGACATTTACACTGTAATAATGAAAACGGGTCAGTACAATGCCGGAATCAATCGATTACTAAAAAAAGACGTGCGCGGAAAATCGACGGGAAATCCCCTAACGAAACCAGGTAGTGCATAATTTAGAACCTATCAGCCTACTGAAGCAATTCTAACAAGTCATCACACTTTTTATCCATAATTGTTTACGAAAGCTGCGACGTGGCAACTCCAACATATTTATCATTTATTCCTAGTGTTTTTAATTTGTTATGTACATACATGTTATCTTTGACTTGACACTTCAACAGAAGTACGGGCATAGTATAACGCTAGCCTCTATAGACAAGATACTAGTTAGTTCATTATTTATTAAGTACAGTATTAGTAAAGTGTTAGTAGGCATATATATATTACACTGTAGTATATGGGGCAAAGAAGTAATTCCAACAGTGTGGACAAGTTTAGGTTGTCAATGTTTCGGAGCGATCCGCTCCTTTTTCAAAACATAGTGAAACAGAACAGTTACATGTACATATACATCATATTACAAGAATATATACCATTAGGATCCAGTGTTATATGGGATTTTACCGTCTATATTACTTCTTTGACCCTTACACTATAGTATATATACACTAATTTATAGTGTTATAACTGTCACAGTTACTTAATTCTTTAAGTCACGGACGGTCGCTTCCACACTTAAGAACTAAAACAAGGCCAATGCCATGGTAATAGGTCAAGGTCACAAAAAGTCATGCACCGTGTTGTACCCATAGAGGAACATAAGCGGCTATTTCACCGGAATGTCGCTCAAGTATGGTAAACGCAAAACAATGGATCAGGCAATGAAACGTGTTCACGTGACTGGTCGAGAGCCTTCGTCAATACGAAATGAAGAGACAGTATATTTTTCATATATATAAGTATGATATATTACAATGAAAATGAAGATCAAGTTCAGTAAGAAATCAATAGTCGGTCCAAGTATTCAAGGTTCGGTACAAGATTACAGTCAGTGAAGGGACAGCTGTAAGCGATGGGGTGACCGATAAAACACGACCATGTGTGTGAACAGATGGCGACACGAGTATTATATAGCATACAGCTGGTCCATTACACTGTGTAGAGAGTATATACTGGTATCGCTCATGTACATGTCATACATGTACATGTGATGTCATACCTGTACACACGGATACGCGCCATACCTGTACATGTCATACTTGTACATACGGATACACGCAATACCTGTACATACGGATACACGCAATACCTGTACATGTGATGTCATACCTGTACACACGGATACACGTCATACCTGTACACACAGATACACGTCATACCTGTACAAGTAATACCTGTTCACACAGATACACGTCATACCTGTACACACATATACACGTCATACCTGTACACACAGATACACGTCATACCTGTACACACAGATACACGTCATACCTGTACACACGGATACACCTTATACCTGTACAAGTAATACCTTTTCACACAGATACACGTCATCCCTGTACACACAGATCCACGTCATACCTGTACAAGTCATACCTGTTCACACAGATACACGTCATACCCGTACATACGGATACACATCATTCATGTACCTGTACATACGGATACACCTCATACCTGTACAAGTAATACCTTTTCACACAGATACACGTCATCCCTGTACACACAGATCCACGTCATACCTGTACACACAGATAAACGTCATACCTGTACATACAGATACACATCATACATGTACCTGTACATACGGGTAAACGTCATACCTGTACACACAGATACACCTCATACCTGTACAAGTAATCCCTGTTCACACAGATACACGCCATACCTGTACATAGGAATACACGTCATGTCAAACCCGTAACGTGGTATGCACACCGTATCTGTACACTAGTCATACCGGTACACCTATATACACGTCAGACCTGTACAAGTAATACCTGTCCATGGCATAGCTGTACACACGGATACACGTTATCCCTGTACAAGTAATACCTGTCCATGGCATAGCTGTACACACGGATACACGTTATCCCTGTACAAGTAATACCTGTCCATGGCATAGCTGTACACACGGATACACGTTATCCCTGTACAAGTAATACCTGCCCATGTCATACCTGTACGCACGGATACACGCCATACCTGTACATAGGTATACACGTCATGTCAAACCCGTAACGTGGTATGCACACCGTATCTTTACACAAGTCATACCGGTACACCTATATACACGTCATACCTGTACGTAGGTTTACAGGTCCTACATGTACAATTGCATACATATCATACCTGTACAATTGTATGCATGTCAAACCAGTAAATTGTTATACACGTCATACATATACACAGGTTTTCAAATCATATATGTACACACTTGTACATATATGAACGTCATACCTGTACATTGTATACACGTCATAACTGTACAGTCGTACACCCGTCATATCCGTACACTTGTATGCCATCAAACCTGTAGGCGTCATACGTGGACACATGTACATGTATCTACGTCATACATGTACATTAATTGGTATACACGTCACATATGAACACTAATATTTATGTAAATAGATGTGTCATACAACCCCGATACTCGTAGACACATGTAGTACAGCATAGTGCTTTAATTAACATCTAACATTAAGTAAACCTGTATAATATGAATACCTGTCAAAAACGGACATATTTAATTCTGCTTAACGTTGACCGATTTACCTTCTGGCTAACTGATCCGGCTTATCGTCGTACACCTGGCTAACCACAATCAGCGCATTGTATTTGTTACAGCAACATTTCCTGGCCAGGTACGAACGTCCCTTCAGACACAAACAATGTAGTAAGACACACCCGTTGACCGTCAGTGATAGGGCCAAGACCACTGTCCAGTCCGCGTACATGCTACCAATCGTCCCCTCTCAGGTCAGGTTCTGTATCATCCAGTTCTAACGCGTGTAACTGCAGACGACATTCTATTCACCGTCTAAAAATAGCACCAATAACTTCCTAGTCACTATAGCTACTTCCTGGTTGAAAAATAGCAACTTTTCTGTCTTCGCTATCTAACCGCACACGTTTTTACAGATCTCTTTGTTTTCACAAAACCAGAAACCTTTTAGGAATCTCTATAAGAATTACCGAAATAGACGTCTTTATTAAAGACATACAGTACAGAGACGAATCAAGCCTCTTATAGCGAGCGAGACACGCATGTGCGTAACGACCAACAGTCCGAGTTACATCTGTCTGATCTGACATAATGATATATTGTATTGCCTTAGATTAGATACTGAACATAAATGGATCAATGACATGTAAATACGTGCACGTCCTTTTGATAACTAAATTAGTATTGTGTGATTGGTTAGCTTATGTACAACGTACCAATTCGAAGGATCGAACGATTTCTTGTTCTACTGACACACATGTCTGCTAGTAGTGTGTGACAAGAGGTCACAGCTTTTAATATACAGGGTGGATCTCAATGTGGTGCTTACGAGATACTGCGTGGGCTGTGTACATGCTACAATATTATCTCTCAAATAAAATATGCTGAAGACAAGTACATCGTAAATCACAACACATCATACAACTTGATGCACAGCAGTCAGATATAAGGCATGGCATAAAGTATCATCACACATCTTAAATTAAATTGTGGCTTATACATCATTACTGAATCAAATAGAAAAAAAAAACCAATAATTTATGGATTTCTATTTATTCCCATTGTGTTCATAGTTCCGCAAACTAGGTATTTTCCCATAATAATTTCTGTACTTGCTGTTAGTTAGTTTTTTTTATTTCCGAATGCAAATCAGCATATAGGTTAATTGATACATAGAATACAAAACATATTTCAAATTTTCAAGATGGCGGAGGACAATTCCATATAAGCAATTATCACATAAAAAGAATACATAATTTAGCAATATTACTACACGAGGGTTTTTCTTTTGGCGGTAGCATATTTTAAATACAGACCCAATCTACGTAATGTTTTAATACTTTTACATGACAATAATTCAATTAATTTATACACACTGGGGCATCGGAAGTAATATTGCTTAATGTATGTGTTTCTCAATACAGAGTAAGCAGGACAAATAAGAATAAAATGTATCTCATCTTCTAAATCATTTTTGTCACAGGCAAAACATAATCTTTGACCTCTCGGAACCCCATTATAACGTCCAGATTCGATATTAAGGGAATGCGCCTGCATGCGATATTGACTCAACATTTTTTTGGTATTAAATGTTAAAGGCTTTACTAAATAGAATTGCATATTAAAAGTATCGACAAGATGTCTATATAAATAACATTTAGAAGATGTTTCAAACGCACCACGTAATTCCTGAATAAATACGTCATGCAGACGTTGGGTATACATTTCCACAAATTGTTTTTCATTTGGAACATATTGAACATCCCAAATATGTAAGCTGTAAGCGTCACATATTTATACTTCCTGAACTCATAAATGCTATTATTTAAGATGCAAATTTTCTCGCGTTTTACATTAGTTATATTAAACAGTGAATATATATATACATGTACATATCCTTGTTTTCCAGTGTTTTTTATGACACTACCTCGTCGTCAGTACCTTAACTGTAACCAAGGTCCAACACACGTTATAAAGGACGCCGACATTTGAGGCACATTTTTTGACTCCACGGTATTATGTAGCTTTATATTTTATACACTGTTCCACGATTTCTCATAATGAAGCGTTATATGACTATCGGCGGGACTAGGGTTTCTAATAATTTGATAAACCCTCCATAAAACACATCACCCGCATCATAAACGTCGTGGTAGAGACATCCAGAACACAGCGTACTGATTTCAAGATGTTAAGTATTTCATATTTCATATATTTAAACTTTATATTTATTTAAACAATTATGAAGCAAGATATTTCAACTTATATTAATCACTCTTGTCGGCCCGGGTG
>NW_018408902.1:524651-548977 GCF_002113885.1 Mizuhopecten yessoensis | reverse complement strand
GGGGGGGAGGTATTAATGTGGGAGAGACCGGAGAAAACCCAGTGACATAGTTGCCGTTTTCGTGTTAAGTTCTTCCAACACTTTTGTCCTGGCTGCATGCGTAGGTCACACATAACCATACTATTTCGTATTTTAGCCAAGCTCTCTCTTTAGCCTTAACCATCCCCGCTCAATTTGCAGATCGACAGCGAAACGATTTTTTTTTTACATTTGGGGCGTGAATACATAACAGTGACCTAATACTACCACAACCATTTCACAATAAAAGACGTTTCCAAACTCTGGATACAGCACATTGACGTCATTAACTTTTCAAGTTAACCTTCAAAAAACATTCCATATTTGCTAAAAAGCTCATGATAATTATGAGGTTTATATCGCATTCTGTTAAAGTTTCATCTGGATTATATACTAGAAAAGAATACGCAGTGATGCTGATCTAGGTTCTTTGGACAAACCACTGAAAACGGTTAATTTCGTTTGGTCACAAATGAAAATTACAGCGAGACCTGTCGAAGAGAAGCGGCCCACACTTTGATGTATATATATATCGATTGAAAATGAGATTGGAAAAACGATTGAGAAAGAATTAAACTGGCAAACCCAGATCTCCAGACTGTTTTAAGCAGAGTAGATTTGATTAGTATAGTGTTAGATGTTAGATGAAGATAATTGGTAAACTTGAATTTTCCATTTCTTGATAGCAACATGGATATCTCTGCTTCCTCAATTTACGGTATTTACACATAGCGATCAATTCGATACTCACAGACTTGCTTGGAATATCAAATCTTCGAGGTATATATATATCAAAATTAATTCTAACAAACAGACACACATACAACATTGATTTTAGAAATATGCAGATTGACGAAAATTATAAAGAAGTCGTATTGTCGCCATCGTGATCTAATTTAGCTGCGGGAATCGAACGTCGCTTCTAGGCTCGATCGGTTTTTTTGAAGTATGGTCCGATAATAAAAATAATAACGATCGGGCCTAGAAGCTACGGTTCCCGCAGCTAGATTTCGAGAAATATTATATTTCTTTGTGCATTGCAGTTCCGTCGCCAAATCTGTTGCCTCTCCATAGCTACTAGTTAAAATGAAACTAAGCTCCGTACGACCAAGGAATATAAATGAACTTCAGTTAATGTCATTTCGTGGCATTCATTTAGATCGCAACAGAGATTGGCATGTTATATAATCCAGGTGAAGTATTTGTCAATTGACTGTGTAACGTCACTGTGTACATTGTACCATTTAAATAACTTAAGTTCAAGTTCAATATATCCAAATAACATTTCTGTATTTCGATGTTCTATTGGTATTCATTGAATATAGCATTTCAGGGGGTGGAAATTTGGGATGCTCCATTTTTTGGGAGCTTATTGAACCTTAAAGGATTGCAAGCCAAGATTACGTCGACTTATGACTGAAGTTAGAATGAACTGTTCACATCGGGAACAGGTCGGTCATGCCTCGGTCTAACATGTTATTAGCTAGCTTCCAACATACTGAAATATCAAATTATACACATTTTGTTTTGGTGTTCGTCCTTTTCTCGAAAATAAGACAATACTTGTGGCCTGTACAGTATATTATGTATTTATTCCCAATGTTGTAGGAAACACGCTTTTGTTTCGTTTCCTAAGATTAAATCATGTTGTTCGAGGGCAACGTTTTTATCACCTCTTTAGAACTTTTTAATTGTTGGAATTGATTTTTGCTTGATGTATATACACATGTACATACCACGGGCTTCGATCTACTTCCGTGAATCTACTGTAATGTAAAAGAAATCCGCACTTAAATTATACCCTCTTGAACTTGAAATCAAATACACTACAGACTCTTCTGCTTCTACCACTCCTTGATCGTACCAATCAGGACGAATTACTACCAAGCGGTACGATTTCGATTTTTCTATTGTGTTTGTGGGCCAAGTGGTTATGGCGTCTATCACTATCGATTCGCTGATTGAAATGCATTATGTAGTGATCACTATCCAAGAACGCTTCGGTCATATTTTGATTTTGCAAACTTAAATTTCGGGCAGCCAATGGTCGAATTTCCTCGTCAAATTCAAATTTATGTATTTGTTTGTGACATAAAATGAAGAGTCGCTGGGGAGATACTTTTAAACAAAAATGTGAGGAGCGGCCAGATGGATTGCTCAGATGATGTATCCTTATCAAACACAAATAGTCCTGTCTGAACACTTTATATAAACATTTCTAGTGTGTATCCAATATTAACCTTAGCTGTTAATAGAACGTTAAACAAAATTAAACCAAACCAAACTGATACAAACAATAATGTGTTTTCGGTATTTAAGTAAACAAACCTTCATTCGCAGCCTTTCGTTTTCAGGTTTACTTTCAGTTTTGACTCTCGCACGCCCCTTCCTGGCTCTCCCTTGCCAACAGCACTGTTAGCTGTGGAGAGTGTACATGAAAGGTCAGGGGCACCTGTTTATCAGACACCATTACCAGGAGTCGGTATGTCAGGTGGTCAGGGGCACAATATCACTTAGTTAATAATTTTTTGTATCTATTTTTTATAAATTGTTGGTGGTTGGGTGGTGTAAGATCGTGATCAATAATAACTCCAGTTATTCACCACGACAGGTAAAAATGAAAGGTCTGACAAAGGCACAAAGGAAAGTCTTCCAAATAGTTCTGTTGTTTTCTTTTTGGTATCAAATTCAAAGGACTTTTACAAACCTATCTAAACCTGTAGTGAATGATAAAACATGATATAAGGATTACAGTGTTCACAAAATGTATACTTCGTATACACTTATAGAATATATTTATTCCACTTCATCAGTCACAATATGTAATGTACTTTATTATAAGTATATGTATAATCATCAAGTCTCAGGGAAGCAAGTAATGACATGTACAATCATAAAATCAAAGAAAAACATGTTATGACATAAATATGAAATTTAAGAAATATTTGTTACAGTACATATATACTGCTTACACTCTACACGTTCTTGAGATAATTCTTCCTTGCTGATATTTTCAAATATTTTTTTTACGACGTAATAATGTACACAAGGGTACATATTACAATTATTGCTATAGGTACTGGTGATGGGGGTTAATCTAGAAATAAACAAATAATAAAATTACCACTTGTTTTTGTATAGTACAAGAATGTTTCTATTTCAAAAGAACATCAAGAGACCAGGGGCCTAAAACAGACGCCTGATGAGTTATTTAATGGGTTTGTTGTTGTTGTTGTCCTATGTCTTTGTTGCTGTTGTTGGAATATAAAATGGATATAAAACATTGTGAAATCTTATTGTTGAAGTGAATAATTCTGTTTACAAAGCCAGATGGTAAATGTAATGGCAACTTTGGAATCGCTGAGAAAATACGTTGGATTTTTAATGTTATGTAGCCTACAATATATCTCGCAAATACCATTCAATTTCAATTAGAGAAATTATTATTTTTGTAACTTTCTCTTATATAGTCAATTTAGTAGTGTTTTATTGTTTCCAGTTCGTAGGCGATATTTTTATGTCAGTGTGAAATGGCTTCACTTCACCTGAATTTCACCTAAATCATAATATCATGTCTTACACTATATTCTCCCAAACCAAGAATGCAGAAAAAAGCAAAAGCCAGATTTTGTTTCAGATATGAGTTGTGGGATAAATGAGGTATTTAACGCATCAGAACTGATAATTTATCCTCATGAATGTATTCTTCAATACATCAGTAATCTACTCAGAATCGACTCACACTATAGGAAATAAATAATAATGTCTACATATATATCATGTGTACAACTCAACATAATAAAATCTGCTGTAAAGCCATGTATAAAAGCACCCAGTACAGTATGTTTATCTTGATGAACTATTTTACCCATTCAAATTAAATTTATATATGTATACAATGCCTCGTCTTACGACATTAATACTTAGAATTAGCTCAGGTATCATCCTGGTAGTTGAAAACGGGCAAATTCACACTATGCTACAAATGTATGTAACATCAAACTAACACGTACAATGTTTTTGTACTGTACACGTACCAGGGTATTGTTCTGTATACAGACAATACTATTAACATATAATTAGATGTCTACACATATCACAAGCTAACACTGCTGATTACAAAGTTTGTCTGTGTCAATTTCATATCTAAAGATATTGTACTTTATATAATTTAAATTTTTAATATTTCTATTTATTACAATAAATTTAACAGTGTGAATTAATAAGTGTCTTCTATGTTTTCTCAGTAAACAATGTGGAACAAAAAGAAACTAGTACAAAAATTGACCAACAGACAGGACTACAGTGTATGACAAGGTACCTATGTCATTGTTTGAGACATTACATATGAAAATAAGTAACAGGAAAATTGACACACATATTTGTGGCCAGGGTTTTTGTTAGCTATTTTAGTAAAGGGCCCCTGAGCAGGAATTGGGGAAAATATCATCGGCATTTGGCAAAAATTGGGAAATATCATCAGTGTTCCCACATGTACAGGTTTGGGAAAATAAAACCTGCAATGTAATTTGCAAAAACTTTTCTTCTGTCTGTTTCTTACAGTAAAATGTATAGATATAAATAAATCCATCAATTTTCATTGTTTTCAATTTTTCAATTTTTGTTATGTATTTTGAATGCTCCTTCATGGATGGTAATACTTAAAATGTTGCACATGTAACGACTGGAAACTTGTGTAATCATACCTTTTAATCCAACAGGGAAAATAAAGACTGAAATTGGGAAAATGCAGGGTCATTTTCAATCGGGAATTGTCCCTGTACTGGACCCTATAAACACCTGGCAAAACACCTGAATACAGTTGTATTTCTTGGGTTCAGCTAATTAATGCCTGTAATAATCTTTGAATATGAAGTAGATATGTACAAAGTATGTCTATTAATTAAATCATCTTCAAGCTGACCATGCTTTCAACACTGGGAAAATATTCATTCCGCACTTGGTACCTGGATTTTAGACAATTATAAGCAGAGAACTGTGAACACAGGAGTATTGTCTGATACCATTTATCCACTCAAGAATCAACGAACCTCGGAGCCAACCTGGTTATGTGTGATATAATTTTGACTTCCTTGTTCCAGCACAATACACATAGGAATAAAACACTGTTCAGTCGTCCTGATAGGCCACCTGGTAACATACATTTTTTGTATACACAGCTTGTCATACAACACTTCCTGCCTCTTCAACAATACAAATTTACTTTCAAAAATTTTCAGTCTTCATCTGAGTCATCAAGCACTCTTCTTTTAAACTGAAACAAAATCAACGATATTTTTATGGGGATACTGTTAAATTTACAAAGTGTCTCTATCTTCTACAACAAAAGTATTAATCATATTCTATCGTATCCTTTTCAGTTAGGTGTATTTATAATACAAAAGGCTCAAGGGGCCTGTATCATTCACATCTAACTGAATGATGTTGGAAAATATATTTCAACCCAAAATAACGATACCCATCAACAATTTGGCAAACATTTGAACAGCACTGAGATTAAACAGCCCTTCCACAGGCCAAATATCATAACTCTTGCATTGTGAATGTTTTGAAGACATTTTTTTTAATTGAGGAGTTGCTGAATTATATTATACAATGTACCGTCACAGACAGTCACACACACACTGAGAGCACAACACATTGACAAAATGATTATTATATACACAGGTACACAACCCTCGCCCCAACTAGGTGAAATTTTGAATTATTGGTTATAAATTTGAACTGAAGAGGTGTAAGTGTTGGTTAAATCTCAAAACTGGAAAGGCAGGGTTCGAACTTTACTCTTATTTACACGCGATTTGCGTCAGGATTTTGAGATTTGCGTTTTAATATGGGTTCCAAAATGAAAATACTTGCGTCTGGTATTTTACTGCAGCATGTGTGTATAAATTGTGTCAATATTTCCGGATCATCGATCTATTTGTAACAAGTGCCGGTCTATGGTCAGGACCCGTCGATGTGCCAATCAAAACATAATCTGTAAGTTGTACACATGTGTGCGTGTCTAAATATAGCACAAGTACTAAGTCTCGTTTAGTCTCGGCAATAACGAGAGTGTCGTTCGGAACATATATATGTGCAGACAGCGTCAAATGTCAAAGCTCAAACGATGATTACGGGGTTTTTTAAAAGAAAATTGGAACCTGACGGCACTGAAGGCACTAAAAAAGTGCATACACTAACAGAACCACCGGCGAAGACTGAAGCTCAGCCTCTCGTACAAATAAAAACAGTACAGAAATGGCAGCGTGACCTACATGACATAGGCTACATTGCCGACAAGGATAACAACACTGTCAAAATATGGTGTGAGGTGTGCTGGGATTTCCCCAAACAGTCGAATATTTTGCTTCTTGATTTGTCAATTTGCTTGTGGATTTAAAAATTAAATTCAATCCTTGAAAGGTAAAAGATGAGTTACAGAGAGCAACGCTAGAGGTTCTTGGGGAGGAGAAATAACTGGATAGAAGATATTATTTTATACTACAGATGATTTACAATACCTTCACTGTTGTCTTTTTTTGTGTCTGCTCACTGACCCTCTCCAGTAATCCTTTCAGCTGGTCCTCCCCTATCTGATAATGAAAATTATCTTGCACATGTACAATTTTACACACATTATTTCTCATGTAAAATGAGTATATATACATTATGCATGAACAGTTAAGCAATTAAAAGTAAAAACAATTTGTGTACATGTACAGCGTATTAACTCATGCTAACGATTGTGAGTTACATTCCTATTCCTACTCACAAAGTTGTGTCTATACCTACATTAGGAATACATCGTATTGATATGTATAGACGCACTAGACCAGGAATTACAGTATTGTGGATCCTGGTCTAGTGCGTCTATACATATCAATACGATGGCCACCATATTGATATGCATAGACGCTCTAGTCCAGGATCCACAATACAAAGTTATGTGGACCTGGTCGAGTCCCAACAAATTGGTCCAAAACATTTGTTTTTATATCCAGTTCCTCGACATGGTTTTATCATGCAAAATGTATTTTTACACAAGAATTCAGTTAACTAAGATTTCAAAAACTTGGTGTTAAATTTGTGGTAACAGAAGAGAGCTTACCTTGCTTTGGAGCTGACCACTCTTAGCCATCTGTATCAGCATATTTTCTACCATTTTTGCTTTTTCAGGTTTGGTCATCGCTATGGTGTTTACTACAACATATTTATTTAAAGTCGAATGGAGGTTTTAGACTTGAACAAACTTAACCAACATAAGTATTACAGGATTGTCTCCCTTAGATTTTACTGCTTGTACATTATGTGTACACCCATAACTTGTCAACATCTATTATTGTGGACAAATATAAGTGACAGACCTGCATCTATAATATCATATAATGCATAGTTATAAATGTATATTAACATGCAAATATATTTTCTCACAGATTTTGTTTTAAAAATTCTTAATTCAAATTATACAAATCTTAATTATTGTGAAAACACAATATTACTGTATAGAAAGTAATTGAAGTCAAAAGAAAGTCATAGTATAGTATGTATCGAATGCAATATATAGAGATTTTGGTACAGTGTATATAAATTAAGGCAAAAACTGCACCCGATTCCTCTTACTGATTATATTTGTTGAAGTGCTGAAGAGTTATTTCCCTTTGATTGGATATTATATATCTAGGTCACTGTTGACTGAACACAAGTTTAAGTATACTTAAACTAAATTAAAAACAGAGAGCAATAAGATCTAGGCTGCTTTAATTTATTCAGGATAGAGGAATCGTCCATTTTCTTAGTTTTTAAAGGCAATCAGATTTTCCCTTGTAGAAAGACAAAAATATAAGTTTCCATCATGTACTTCAGTTTAGTGTCCTTCCATGTTTCTATCTATTACTATTCAAGAGAAAATAAATTGTTCAAGGCTTTTCCATGAGACTTGTTAATAATGAAATTGGAGTGTATTTCATGCCCTCTATCATACATTAAATCACTCTCAAGGTCTACGCAAGAAACAATGCAGCTTATTAGTTGGGTTACTTTTCCTCTGAACTTCACTGAGAAGAGCATTGCTACTTACGTCTGGCTCGAGCTGGCTGGTCGAGCACCTGACTGAGGATACTGTGTTTCATGTCATCCATCTGTCTTGCCTTCTCCATCTGCTCCTCTTGGGATGGGCCTCCACCCCCACCCCCACCGCCACGGCCCTGCTGCAATTATATTTATATCAACATTGAAAGTAACATGTTTACATATAATTACCGAACTCATAAACACATTACCCTATTTTTTATAAATCTTCAAACTGCATGCCAAAAAATTGTTTTATTTAAGTGTCAAAGGATGAACGAAGAGTCAAGGCGATATCTCCACCAAGCTCCCAGATTTCCTTGTATTGATCTTGGAAACATCAGAACTGACCAGTCACAACTGATACTGACCAGATATATGAAGCTTGATGTTTCCAACTCTAAATCATTCAACTTTGGGGTATATATATAGAGCATGATGGGCAGTCTTGTGACACGATGGCCTTGACCTTCGGTCATTTGACTCCTTGTTTAATTCTGATCAACTTTAATTCATCATGTCATATCAAAATGCTCATCAGTGAAAAGATGCAAAATTTGACCTGGACCTTTGAACCTTGACCTTTGACCTTTACTTTTTATAACCTCAGTGTGTATTTTTGTGAACTGAACATCTTGACCAAGTTTCATGTAAATCGGTCAATTAATACTGAAGTTATCAGCCAGGAACAAAATTTGTGGAAGGACGGACAGACAGACAGACAGACAGACGAACAGACAGAGTGATTACTATAGGGCACGTGCACCTGTATCTCCGATAAGGGGCCCTAATAAATCGGGATACATATCGCAATATGTTCATTCTGTATTGTAATATGTGATACACTCTTGGCGTATTGTGACACACCTATGATATATATACCTAGCAAAGTCATTGCTGACTGTAGTAGACAAACATTAATTAGTTCAATGTCTCAAATTATCTTACTTAAGTGTCAAAGGATGAACGAAGAGTCAAGGCGATATCTCCACCAAGCTCCCAGATTTCCTTGTTTGATCTTGGAAACATCAGAACTGACCAGTCATAACTGATACTAATCAGATATAAAGTTTGACATTTCCATCTCTGAATGTGTTCACCTTGAGGTGTTTAGAGGGTTTTACTCCAGGGGTACCAGATTAAAACTAGTTCAATATCTCAAATTCAAATTACTTACTGAAACTTAATTAATGTAAAGGACAAACAAAGGTTTCTGTGCATCATGTTTCCTGATCTTGTTTATGAATATAAAGTTAAGATGTAACAATGAACAATGATACTAAACCATGACAGTACATGTACTAGCAAAATATCTTAAATACAGCTCGAACAAATTATTTTACTGAAGTGTCAAAAGATGAACGAAGAGTCAAGGCGATATCTCCACCAAGCTCCCAGATTTCCTTGTATTGATCTTGGAAACATCAGAACTGACCAGTCACAACTGATACTGACCAGATATATGAAACTTGATGTTTCCAACTCTAAATCATTCAACTTTGGGGTATATATATAGAGCATGATGGGCAGTCTTGTGTAAAATCATAATCAATAATCGATTTGTGAATGGAAGCAACAAACTGATGGATAATTGATTGCAAAATTAGTTTATAAATTTATGGGACTGAATCGAAACATCCACAACACTATTGTAACAACAATAGACACTGCGTACATCTTAATTACATGTAGGTTTCCTTTTTTCTACAACCAACTTTCATGCAGTTTTTAGTGTTTTTTTCCAACATTGGTTATACAAAACAATCCTAATGCAAACTCATGAGTGACATATTACTATGTTTTATGTTCATTTGACCCTTGAGTTCAGTGATGTTCATCTGATTATTAGAATCAGCAATGGCAGATTAAACTGACAAATGTTCAATTATAGTTGCTTTATATCACCAGAATAGAGGGTTAATGTTTATACTCATGGGGGACTGGATAAACACCTGAGTATCTGTGAGTCAGACATGACAGAAGAGTGAATGTGCTACATGTACGCCTAGCCCTACCATGATTCATTATCTTGTAGACAAAAATATTTGAGAAACTTTTCCAACTAACAAATCTAAATGATCGATTACATATTGTGCACAATAATATTGTCTCCATCAACAGAACTTCATAACATTTTTTTATAAACACACCTTATGGGTGCTGAGAGTCAACAAAATATAACAAATATTCCATAACAGTCTGCAGCAACGCTAGCTAGTCTATTATTTTTGTCCCTTTCTATGACAATTCAAAATCTCCTATATATATATATTAGGGCTGTCACAATATATCCAAAAACAGGTATATCGTATTGTACCACAATACAGAGATGAAATATTGCTGTATCGCAATAATTTAAAAAAGCTTATTTTTATGTATCTCATTCTGCTTGATAATTTAACTTGGCAATTAAGTTACTACAAATTCTAACAGATAATATCATGAGATAAATGTATGCCACATAAAACAGGCTTTTAATAGTTGTGGGAATTAGTTCAAATTTTGTAATCGATAGTTGGTTTGACAAAAATCTTAAATCTATGTGATCCATATTATATATGATTAAGTTTGATAACATTCTGACAACAACTTATCATAGTCAACTTACTTTCCTATGACAATATATCGGGATACGTATCGCAATATGTTCATTCTGTATTGCAATATATATATTGCGATACACTCTTGGCGTATTGTGACACCCCTATGATATATACTAGCAAAGTGATTGCTGACTGTAGAAGACAAACATTAATTAGTTCAATGTCTCAAATTATCTTACTTAAGTGTCAAAGGATGAACGAAGAGTCAAGGCGATATCTCCACCAAGCTCCCAGATTTCCTTGTATTGATCTTGGAAACATCAGAACTGATTAGTCACAACTAATACTAACCAGATATTAAGCTTGACCTTTCCATTGTTAAACATATTTATATAAGGGTAGTCTAGCTCTCTTATCTAGTTAAAAACATACTAAAACGAACCCATACTAAAACGCAGGGGTTTAACTTTGGGGGTTGATACGCTGAGGAAACAAAACTCTTATAACCTAACAGTTATATAGTATGTTTATATGTATACCATTTACCAATTTTCACATGTTTCAAAGAGTTTACTTGTTTGGTCAATATTAATGTTCATTGATGAAATTATATAGACCAATCATATTTGTTTGGTCAATATTTATTATGAATTTATGTTGTCTAATCATATCTATCCTTTGAAACTTGTAAATTGCTACTGGTTTATCCCCCAAATTGACTCATGCTGACTTTCCTTTGTAGACGACCATTGGAAGAAAATTGTTGTTTTCTATGAATATTCTTTTAATGTGTGTGCGATTAATAATAAGGATTATTGTTTTTCCATATTATTCCCAACAAGTGATTGGCCAGGAGTGTATCATGTGTCCACCATTAAAAATCGATATTGACTTAGAGCGCTTGATTTTCGTTGAAGGACTGAGCTGGGTGTTTCTTAAAATAGAATTATGACGTGTCTCCAAACAATGCACTGTCCCGCTTCAGAAGTTTTTTTGTTGTGTTTTTTTTCAGATTGCTTACATAACTGTTTTGAAAATAATAAAACAATTGTAGCCTTTAACTTCGGTAGATCGTCCTCAGTCAATATATCTTTTCTTGGGTCGATACATCCAGGTAACGACCTCAGCCAAAGGCGATAATTGAATAATGCTGTATTTCTCAGTTAAAATATAAATAAGTGACATTGCTGTATTAATTGGTGCTCTAAATTTCATGCAGTTTTACCTTTTTTCATTGGAATTTTCTGTGGCCAATAATTATAGCAGTATTAGATACATTTCTAAATAATATCTGTATCTGTGGGTATATGGCGCAGGGTCCCTCAGGACATGTATCGCGTCGGGGGAGGAGTGCCAGGTAATCTAGTAGTTCTGAAGGGTGAGGGTTCCTTTGAAACTCTCCACCGTGGTACTCTGCGTGGAGATGTCGGTCAGATGGTTCCAGTCAGTAGTAGTCTTATTGAAGAAAGAGTTTTTAAATTATTCTGTTTTACAATTCTGGACTATGAAACTAGTTATTGTAGGTGTAATTTTCAACAGTATTATTATAATGATAGTTACTAAAATCCCGCGGACGAATCTTCCGGCAACTTGTGTCAGGCACCACACCCTCAACCACTCTATAGAACATAACCAGGAGAAGCATAGGACGTCGTTCTACTCGTGGGGACAGGCTTGCGTCTCTTAACATTTTGGTCACACATCCTTCCTCTTGTGAACGAAAGTCTCGGTAGATAACCCTTGCTGACCTCCTTTGCACTTGCTCAAGTCTGTTTATGTCTTGATGTACATAGGGGTCCCAGACGACTGATCCGTACTCAAGGATGGACCTAACAAGGCATAAGTAGGCTGTTCTACGAAATTCAGTTGGGCAATGTTTGAGGTTTCTGTTGACAAAACTGAGCGAGCAATTCACTTTCTTGACAGTTTTGTTGATGAAGGAGTTCCATTTCAGATTATCAGATATGGTGATACCATGGTAATCAATGATCGATTAAATTTTCGATTGTCTTTCCAGTCAGTCAATAAACTTACCAATGTAGTAAACTGTAATATCATGTGTTTGCTTGTTATTTTATTGATATTAATGGTATAATCCATCAATCAAAGTTAGGAAACTACATGTAGTTGATTTATGTCATATTTTATTAACAACAATTTTTTTTTTAATGATAACAAAATTTGCAAGTTAACTTAAAAAAGAGGGAACTCGAGGAATGTATAGCGAAACTGGACTGGGTCAATCGTTGGCAACCAGCTAGTAGCTCAAGGTAGAGTATCTGTCTAGAGTTTGGAGGGTCCCTTAATTGTTTGAATCCCTGTCTGGTTGTTGCTTTTCCCGTTACAAGATTGGTGAGCTTGCAGTCAACCCTTGTTTTAAGCACTAGATGAATGCTTAGCAAGGGGATATCTGAACTTGTGAGGTAAATAGTTGTCTTCGGGGGCAAACCGTAAAAAAAAGAGGGAGGAATGTAGCGGAATTGGACTTGGTCGATCGTTGGCGATCAGGTAGCTCAATTGGTAGAGCTTCCTTCCAGAGTTTGGAGCCGAGGGTTCCGGCTTCTAACCCTAGTCTGGCTGTTGCATTTCTCTTTCTTCTTTTAAATACATTTATATCAAATGACTTGATATGCTGCTGTTCCCATTCCTGACAATTTGTGTGAGACCGAGATTCAACCTGATTCACAGAGCCTTGTGGAAATTGGTTTGGGAAATATGGTTCGGTTTATTAGAAAGGGTGTTGTATTGTAGGCCTTTATACAAATGTATGTTATAGGCCTAATTGTCAACAAAAAAAGGGTGTGATTCAGTAATTCACGCACGTGTGGGCCGTGACGTAATTCCTGTAGGAACTCGTACGGTGCACAGGGTCGGGGCTTGTATAGACTTACATGATCAAATTAGCTTGAAATACCTACTGTATAGACTTATATGATAAAATTAGCTTGAAATACCTATATATATATAAAGGTATTTCAAGCTAATTTTATCATATACAAGTCTACAGTATACAAGCCCCTGTGGCCGGTGTGTGTCGAGCAAATACAAATGTTCAATACCTATACTCGAGAAATTAAAACTACGTTGACGAAAAAGAAAATTTCCATTGATGTATATAAATACGTAAAAGTAAACAAACCCCAAATTGGGACTGCATCTCTGCCATGCGGCGGGCACGAATACTTTCCAAATCGTCGCCTTCCATTTCTGTTTTTGGTATTTTGTGTGGAGTTCCGGTGAAAGTAATTTACGAACCAATGATCTAAAAATATCCAGATGATGCACGGACACAACAGATAATATGTTAGAATACTTGTTTCAACATTACTTAAAACAATTGCATTTTCTAAACTGAATGATGCTGGTTTGTTTGGAAGTAATATTTACGTTACACAAATTTATAAATTGTTCAGACATACGGTATTTATACTGTATCCGGTCCGGAGCATTTCCGGTTTGGTATGTTAGATTGCAACACGAAATGACAACAATATGAACATGGCGAGCGGGGAAGCACATGGTGGAGTTGGTAACGTTTTAGGGAATTTCAAAGATAATCTCGAACTTGTCATCACACAGATTAAAGGTAATATGACATAGGTGTTACGTAGTGGCGATTCCATCGTGTTTAGTTCGAATGTAACATCAAACACGTGCAATTGATCAAGACGGACACAGATGCTGGACACTCTGGATATACATGATACTCCAACATGTGTTAAAGATTTATACGACGAGATACTTTTGACAGGCGCCGTGTCGCAGTCGGCAAATTCATATCCAATAGAAAAAAGGCCGACAAGCGGCCTCTTATGTTATAAATATACCTGATAGTATGTGTAACATGTTAACTTACTAAAGTTAAAATGAATACTATACAGTTATAATATAGTGTTTGTTATATGAATGTGTTCAGCATCTGTGAGCAAATTTAAGGCATCTACATCTGGTATGTAGATCACTATTCATTCTTGTCAGAGGTTCAGTTTCTGGCTTTTGAGTATATGTAAATTGTAATAGCTTTGGTTTATAATGTGAAGTTAGGGTGTTTGCGGTATTGGAAGAACCAAGCGAAGTCTTAAAATTCAGTTGTGCATCTTAATATTCAGTGCATTGTTAAAAAGGGAACTGGAAAAGTCCCTAAAATATAAATAAGAAAAACCTATTACAAATAATTCCTATTTAAGCACGCCTAGAAAAATGGTGGGAATTGGTCACAAATTCAAACTACATTTTGTATGTACACAACGTGTACTGATCTACGTTAAGTTGTATCAATCACAAAATTACAATCCTGTCATATTTAACACCAGTAAGTATGACAAATACTATTCAAATTACATTTACAATTTACGTTGCAATTAAACTGACTGTCTTTTGTCTATCATAAAAGTAAAATATGGCCATGACGACATCTTATGAACAAAGAGGTTATCGTGATGAAATTAATGAAGGAAAAATATATACTAGAAACTTCAATTAAATAAATTATGCATGAACTTGCTTACTCTGCATGTGGTGCTGAGGACATAGAAAAATGTAGCAGTCTTTAAGATGATCCAGTCTTTTTAAACAAAATATTTCTGAAGAGATGGAGAATTGATCTGATGCCTTCAAATTATAGAGCTATAGTGATCGCGAAGTAAAGATAGACAGAGAGAATAAAGCGGGAAAGCAAAAGACAATGCCTTGCGCATGTCTGAGGTCAATGTCCAGTGACATCAATGGTCAATTACAGACAATATACAGTCCCACATATATACAAATCCGGGCCTACTGTGGATATGCTGCATTACACATACAAAATGTATGTTGAAAATGAAAGTACAAAATGCAAAACCGGTCACGTTACGGATTTTCCGGAATCCGCACACAATATGAAGATAAGTAAACACAAATTATTTGTTGATGCAGCTACCACTTCTACAAATAAAATACATCACATTTAAATCTGACAAATATTTAGCAGGGTGCCACATATTCCCCTTGGTTCGGGTAATCTCGTCAAATATTACATACAGTACATGTTATTAAAACAAATCTATACTTAATCAGCAAATAATAGCAACACTTATCCGTTTCTATACACATTCTAAAACCTTATAAAAATTGAAGGTACCGAGGTATAAAAAAAAGTATCACATCCTCAATTTTCATGAGATTTTAGAATGTATATAAACATGTGTAAACAGGAGAAAGAGACCTGCATATCTAGATTGAGGGTGGTGGTAGAGCAGGCGATTGGGAAGTCTGGGATTGCGGGTGGGGGTAGAGCAGGCGATTGGGAAGTCTGGGCTTGCGGGTGGTGGTAGAGCAGGCGCTTGGGAAGTCTGGGATTGCGGGTGGTTGTAGAGCAGGCGATTGGGAAGTCTTGGATTGCGGGTGGTGGTAGAGCACGCGATTGGGAAGTCTGGGATTGCAGGGGGGGGTAGAGCAGGCGTTCGGGAAGTCTGGGATTGCGGGTGGTGGTAGAGCATGCGATTGGGAAGTCTAGGATTGCGGGTGGTGGTAGAGCAGGCGATTGGGAAGTCTGGGATTAGGGGGGGTGGTAGAGCAGGCGTTTGGGAAGTCTGGGATTGCGGGTGGTTGGAGAGCAGGCGATTGGGAAGTCTGGGATTGCAGGTGGGGGTAGAGCAGGCGTTCGGGAAGTCTGGGATTGCGGGTGGGGGGAGAGCAGGCGATTGGGAAGTCTGGGATTGCAGGTGGGGGTAGAGCAGGCGTTCGGGAAGTCTGGGATTGCGGGTGGTGGTAGAGCATGCGATTGGGATGTCTAGGATTGCGGGTGGTGGTAGAGCAGGCGATTGGGAAGTCTGGGATTGCGGGTGCGATTGGGAAGTCTGGGTACATGTTATATATGTACAAGTTAGACAATGTTAGAAATTTTTGACCTTTGAACCTTTTTTTTTCACTTTTGATTATACGATTTTGTACGAATAACTTAAATGATAAATTGATGTTATCAAACTTTTATATTATTTAGGAGGTGAAACTGAACGTGAATCTAATGATGATTTTGATGCCAAGCAGAATGAATACTGGACAAAAGTTGGTAAGATCGGAAGTGAAAGTATTCATTTCATACAATCACTGACTTAGATAGCAATAATCTAATTATGTGATGTAATTGTTTGTTTATATTGCTTTTACTTTGTTAAGTACATGATGCTATTGTTAACATAGAGAAACTGTACTGTATCCAAATATACAAGGTCTCACAGTAAGTATTATGAAGTTAGTGTACATATGTATGTAGATAGCCAATACAACAGCATATTTAGCAGGAATTGTTGAGAGAAATGTGTTTGAATTTTGTCGATTGAGTAAATTTTGTTATTTCAACCTATGAAACCTTACCTAACTTATTATTGGATTTTTTAGTGTCCAGCTGTCTAAATTATTGTCCTAAACACTATCTTTACTAATAGGGGAGATAATTTTGATTGCTGGGAGATACCTTTACGTGTAATGATTCACTTATACATGTAGTTCAAATAATCTATCTAACATTTTCTACCTTTCAGGCTCAGTGTTCAAGTCTTTATCCCATGAGGCAACCAAACTGTCGTTAGCATTTTCATCCCCGCCTCTGCCAGACCCAAAGGTAGGTAGTGTTTTCATCCCCACCTCTGCCAGACCCAAAGGTAGGTAGTGTTTTCAAAAGATTTGCCCAGTGTATTAGTTTTAAAAGCTATTCACCTTAAAGCTTCCTCATTCACACATATAGACAGGGGTTTGATTCCTGGTTTTAGCGTGGAAATATTAGAGCTAATATTTCCAGGCTCAAACCAGAAATATCTCTCCTACCCACCATAGACGTCTATAAGGCCTACTGAACCTGGCTACCAGCAAAGTTCCTCCAATAGACTTGGATGTGTTTAAACCCTGTGGCTTGACATGTATTAGAAACCCCTTTAGTCCTGTAGAAATCAGAGTCAGGCTAGGCTATATACAGGTGTTAATGGTGACACTCATTGTACTAGTGAATAACCTAACCAGGTTGAGTAAAATTAAGTACGTAAACAAATGAGTTTGTAATTCTGTTAACTAACTGACATAAAAGTGACTTGTACTGACAGTTTATACCCAAATAAAAATGTCCACAATGATGACACGTATCAACACAAACATAATAACGAATTACAATATTTTTGATCACACAGACATGTAAATCCCTGGTGGACATGTGTGAGAGAGCCACATTGGGCCTGGTCTCCCTGTTCTACAGCCTTCCCAAATCACAGGGTGAGTATACCGTACACTGGTCTCCCCGTTCTACAGCCTTCCCAAATCACAGGGTGAGTATACCGTACACTGGTCTCCCCGTTCTACAGCCTTCCCAAATCACAGGGTGAGTATACCGTACACTGGTCTCCCCGTTCTACAGCCTTCCCAAATCACAGGGTGAGTATACCGTACACTGGTCTCCCCGTTCTACAGCCTTCCCAAATCACAGGGTGAGTATACCGTACACTGGTCTCCCCGTTCTACAGCCTTCCCAAATCACAGGGTGAGTATACCGTACACTGGTCTCCCCGTTCTACAGCCTTCCCAAATCACAGGGTGAGTATACCGTACACTGGTCTCCCCGTTCTACAGCCTTCCCAAATCACAGGGTGAGTATACCGTACACTAGTCTCCCTGTTCTACAGCCTTCCCAAAACACAGGGTGAGTATACCGTACACTGGTCTCCCTGTTCTACAGCCTTCCCAAATCACAGGGTGAGTATACCGTACACTGGTCTCCCTGTTCTACAGCCTTCCCAAATCACAGGGTGAGTATACCGTACACTGGTCTCCCTGTTCTACAGCCTTCCCAAATCACAGGGTGAGTATACCGTACACTGGTCTCCCTGTTCTACAGCCTTCCCAAATCACAGGGTGAGTATACCGTACACTGGTCTCCCTGTTCTACAGCCTTCCCAAATCACAGGGTGAGTATACCGTACACTGGTCTCCCTGTTCTACAGCCTTCCCAAATCACAGGGTGAGTATACCGTACACTGGTCTCCCTGTTCTACAGCCTTCCCAAATCACAGGGTGAGTATACCGTACACTGGTCTCCCTGTTCTACAGCCTTCCCAAATCACAGGGTGAGTATACCGTACACTGGTCTCCCTGTTCTACAGCCTTCCCAAATCACAGGGTGAGTATACCGTACACTGGTCTCCCTGTTCTACAGCCTTCCCAAATCACAGGGTGAGTATACCGTACACTGGTCTCCCTGTTCTACAGCCTTCCCAAATCACAGGGTGAGTATACCGTACACTGGTCTCCCTGTTCTACAGCCTTCCCAAATCACAGGGTGAGTATACCGTACACTGGTCTCCCTGTTCTACAGCCTTCCCAAATCACAGGGTGAGTATACCGTACACTGGTCTCCCTGTTCTACAGCCTTCCCAAATCACAGGGTGAGTATACCGTACACTGGTCTCCCTGTTCTACAGCCTTCCCAAATCACAGGGTGAGTATACCGTACACTGGTCTCCCTGTTCTACAGCCTTCCCAAATCACAGGGTGAGTATACCGTACACTGGTCTCCCTGTTCTACAGCCTTCCCAAATCACAGGGTGAGTATACCGTACACTGGTCTCCCTGTTCTACAGCCTTCCCAAATCACAGGGTGAGTATACCGTACACTGGTCTCCCTGTTCTACAGCCTTCCCAAATCACAGGGTGAGTATACCGTACACTGGTCTCCCTGTTCTACAGCCTTCCCAAATCACAGGGTGAGTATACCGTACACTGGTCTCCCTGTTCTACAGCCTTCCCAAATCACAGGGTGAGTATACCGTACACTGGTCTCCCTGTTCTACAGCCTTCCCAAATCACAGGGTGAGTATACCGTACACTGGTCTCCCTGTTCTACAGCCTTCCCAAATCACAGGGTGAGTATACCGTACACTGGTCTCCCTGTTCTACAGCCTTCCCAAATCACAGGGTGAGTATACCGTACACTGGTCTCCCTGTTCTACAGCCTTCCCAAATCACAGGGTGAGTATACCGTACACTGGTCTCCCTGTTCTACAGCCTTCCCAAATTACTGGGTGAGTATACTGTACACTGGTCTCCCTGTTCTACAGCCTTCCCAAATCACAGGGTGAGTAAACAGTACACTGGTCTCCCTGTTCTGCAGCCTTCCCAAATCACAGGGTGAGTATACCGCACAATGTAGAATACTTTCTCAGGTTTTACCCAGTAGTGATTTTGTATAAACATGGAATTCATGTTGAATATTTACTCTGGTGATCACATGATAAACATCAAGAGCCATTGAGAAATGAAGATCATCTGTCTATTATTGTTTTAATATCAATATATTTTACAGTTCTAAGAGATTCCTTTCACCAAGCCATCACTAAACATGTTGAACAAAACTCTATACAGCCTGACCAGCTGTCTAGTAATGATGATGATCTGAGATGATTCTCAAGTCTTTTGTGTTCCTCTACAGGACTGTGCCTGAGGAAATCTCTCAAGTCGGCCGTGCTCAGTGTGTTACAAGACTTACAGAGTTTGATATCTGTTCTGCATAATGATGGTGCTGGGTAGGTACATATGTACAGTATTCCTACTTAAAGATTTGTTTAAATGTCTTGTTGATCTCCGGATCTTATAAAAAAAAAAGAAAAACCATTCTGTAGGTCAAGACTGAATTGATATATGTTTGCGTAGGTCTCCAGAACAACTACAGTCGACTGGCATGGTGTGGCAAGACAGGTTTTCCAATCTTCCTAAAGGTATGTCAATCCACCCTGTTATATAAAATGAAATTAAACGTGGTATATAATGACCTCTTATTTCACATTGATATGGAATTTTGTACTATTTATGTATGTGTTAAATATGGTGAACCTGTGAATTATTTCAGATAACAAACAAGCAGTGTTGGAGCTGATGAAGGTAGCATCTGAGTTGGTGAAGGATGCCCTAAGTGAAATGGAAGAAGTGAGTTGATTTATTTGTCTCCTTTAAACCTGAATCATAATATGACTTTAAGATTATCAGAATTCAGAAGATATCTTGAAACTGTGTACAAAGATATTTATTCTGCATGTAGATATAAATAGGTAGAAATTCGTAAATTTCAGCAAAATCCTTTTTTTATATGCACGCTTATTATGTTATAGCTGTCTGTCTGTCTGTCTGTCTGTCCTTCCTTGTTTGTTTGTGTAACCTTGTGACTGCAACTAGACCTTCAGATTTCAACAAAATCTTTGGATTTGGTGTGTATGACGAGAGTATAATGCAGATAAAGATTATCAAATTGTAAAATGGGTTGCTGTGGTAAATTGTACAAAAGTTATGGCCCTTTGTTGCATTATTCATGAAACACAATTGAACCTACCTAATACATATTACAAAATTAACATTTTGGCAGATATTCCAAATATCTAAATCAGTTATTAGGAAAGAAAAAGAGCCTCGCCTTATTCCTTACTCCTGAGGTAAATATTTTTTTTCTGATTTCAAATACATCAAAAACACCTCAACTTTTCCGAGAAGTTTAGTACAAATATGGTAACATTTATTTAGATCTTTTGATATATGTTTCAATAATTCATCCAAAGGGTTTCTTTCAATGATACTTTGCACTTGATATTGTAAATAAAAGCAGTTCCTGTGAAATTCCATTTCAAAATTGTAACCTTGTAGTTCAAATATTATAATATGTATTGCTCTTGTTAATTGATATGAGGATATAACATTTTGTAAGGATTACAATTCAGTATGTTAAAAATGTGATTTTATGTGTGGAAATTCTTCATGCAAATTTCCACTACAAAATTAAGCCTACAGAAAACAATTAATAGAGATTAATCAGGTAAATACTTAATATGTTATTAATTTGTTGTTCTCTTTTTGAAAGCCTATAATGGGACAGATACAGAAAAGTGGGATGGGCCTAATTGTATGTATGTCAATATAAAACATTTTGTTCTCTTCATCAGGCTGTGGAGAACGGACCAGCAAATGATCTGGCAGAGGTGTTCGGGTCAGAAATGGATGAACCCTCCAATGAGGATACATGGTCGGAGACTGATCAGACGTTACTAGGTCCATGTCTAGGCCTCCTGAAGACAACACGATCGCTACTGAAGAAGTCACATGAGAGTGTCAGTAAGAGGTCTACATGTCACAGTGAAGAACAGGTGTCACAGTTGGATGACTTGGCAGATTTTGTTGGGCGCCTCAGTCCAGCGGTGGATGAGTTCGCTGCTAGTCTCTATCCCCCTATGAAATACTCAACTGTATATGAAAACGTAAGTTTCAAGATTTTGGAAATTTAGCTTTTTGATGTTTGTCATATCATTGTATTGATAATTTATCTTATTTGTGTTATTTATAATAATATTTAATGAATGTGAATCTCCTATATATTGGAAAGGGAAGGTTTGATACATGGAATAAGTTGTTCAAGAATTGGTCAATTAACAGTTGTATCTTATTACAAGCATTTCATATAACTTTATAATATAATTAGGTCCCCTCTGACTCCCAAGATACATGTATTGCGTCATATATTGTGCCAGCAGATTTCTGGAATAAAATGATAGTGATGTGACTGAATTAGGGAAATTACACCATGAGATTCACATTGAAAGTATAGTAGATGTATTTATTAGGTCACCTGAGCTTTGCTCAAGTGACCTATTCCAATCACTTCCCGTCCGTCGTCGTCCGTCGTGCGTAAACTTTTTACAATATTAACTTCTTTTCAAGAACCAGTGGATGGAATTTTTTCAAACTTGGTCAGAATCATTCTTGGTAGATGAGGCTACCAAATTGTAAAATTGGGATTCCTACCCCAACCCTAGGGGCCAGGGCGGGGCCCAAAAGGGAAAATTAGCCAATATTTCAAAAATCTTCTTCTCCAGACTCAGAGGTATTACAGTCATTTTTTCTGCATGGATGGATCATCAGGGGTTTTATTTAAATTGTAAATTTCAGGACCCCCGAGCTATCTGTTCTCCCTAGGGGAGGGGGTAAAGTTTACTATAGTTTATATAGGGAAACAACACTTTTGGGTATATTTTGACAATTTTCTGTTGGAAATTATTTTTACTTGGTGAGAAATTATCCTTGGAGGAGGAAGATGGTTTTAAATTGTAAAATTGGGATTTCAAGAATCTTCTTCTCCAGACTCAGAGGTATAACAGTCATTTTCTCTGCATGGATGGAAAGCTCATCAGGGGCTTTATTTAAATTGTAAATTTCAGGACCCCCGAGGTATCCGTTCTCCCTTGGGGAGGGGGTAAAGTTTACTATAGTTTATATAGAGAAACAACACTTTTGGGTATATTTTGACAATTTTCTGTTGGAAATTATTCTTACTTGATGAGAATTATCCTTGGAGGACGAAGATGGTTTTAAATTGTAAAATTGGGATTCCTACCCCAACCCTAGGGGCCAGGGCGGGGCCCAAAAGGGAAAATTAGCCAATATTTCAAAAATCTTATTCTCCAGACTCAGAGTCCTATACTACAGTCATTTTCTCTGCATGGATGGAAAGGTCATCAGGGGCTTTATTTAAATTGTAAATTTCAGGACCCCGAGCTATCCGTTCTCCCTTGAGGAGGGGGTAATGTTTACTATAGTTTATATAGGGAAATGACAAGTATTGTATTTCACTTAGTTTACATGCTGATTTCCACATCACATCTTAACAATAAAATAAAGCTACCAGCTGTACCTATGATATAATTCAGGTGACTGCTAAGGCCCTTGGGCCTCTTGTTATTCTTTCGTCAACTTCCTGGATTATAATGATATTAAAATGACTAAAATAGGCCATTGACAACATGAGATTCACATTGAAGGTATGATTGATGTATTTTCTAAACTTTCACAATATTCAAGCAAAAAACGTAGGACTTTTGAAGACTTTTGTTGTTGGTAGTGATGCACTATGATGTGAGGACTAGATTTATCTTTCCTGTACTGGTAGTATTAATTCATTGATAACCAATTTTAAAGTTAAAACGAGGATGATATGTAATAAATACAGTATGCTTTGATAATATGAAAAAATGCATATGCATTAAATGTAATTGTCTGAATTTCCATACTAACATCACTACCATCTATGCACACAATTCCTGAATATCAATAACGACATGGTATATCTTCCATCTACTGTACCGAGTGTTGGAGGAGATTTGGACGGTATATCTTCCATCTACTGTACCAAGAGTTGGACGGGATTTGGACGGAATATCTTCCATCTACTGTACCAAGCGTTGGAAAGGATTTGGACGGGATATCTTCCATCTACCGTACCAAGAGTTGGAGGGGATTTGGTCGGTATATCTTCCATCTACAGTACCAAGAGTTGGACGGGATTTGGGCGGTATATCTTCCATCTACAGTACCAAGAGTTGGACGGGAGTTGGACGGTATATCTTCCATCTACAGTACCAAGAGTTGGACGGGATTTGGACGGTATATCTTCCATCTACTGTACCAAGAGTTGGACGGGATTTGGACGGTATATCTTCCATCTACTGTACCAAGAGTTGGAAAGGATTTGGACGGTATATCTTCCATCTACCGTACCAAGAGTTGGAGGGGATTTGGACGGTATATCTTCCATCTACTGTACCGAGAGTTGGAGGGGATTTGGAAGGTATATCTTCCATCTACTGTACCAAGAGTTGGAGGGGATTTGGACGGTATATCTTCCATCTACTGTAC
>NW_018408902.1:505320-523670 GCF_002113885.1 Mizuhopecten yessoensis | reverse complement strand
GGGGGGGGTTAGTCAATATCCTGCTATTCTACTAAATGTATTGTAGAGAGTCCCAGGTACTGTTAAACTTATGTTATTTCCTCCGTTTTCATCCAAAGACAATTAACGATAAGAAGTCTTTTTTTAGGGAGCTGCGAGACAGTTTTGTAGAAAAATATTAACAATCATTGTGACAGAAACATAGTGAATAAGCTTTGTGCTCTATAATCAAGGTATATTTTTTGTATTTCTTGTTGTATGTTTGTTAATTAGCTAATACATGATATATGTAATCATTGGTTCTATTCAAGGAATTGTCACATGTGTAACGAGGATGACCAGAAGTGGATGGAGTTCCTAATGAAAGCCAATCAACACAACTGGGAAAACATTAAACAGAGCACAGATAATGTCCCTGTCACCCGAGTAGAGTGCCAAACGTAACAGTTATCCAACAATTACTGTCAGATAGTGGAGTTGTTTCAATGCCAGCAGCTCAACATCTTAAGGACACCAGTATTTTTGAGTTGTTAACTGTTTGACCTCACAGTAAAAGCTTTTCTCTCATTTCCCTGTGTGTAAGATAGAGCTGACCAGGGTAAGAAAGGGGTGTAGAAAATTTCTATCTTACACCCCATATCACGTGACGTGACGTCACAATGGCTCATCAATGACGTGACGTCACAAATTTGCAAACAATGGGGATATGCTTAATCTGGCTGGCTAATTCGTTTTCGTCTAAAAAGCTCAGGGGAAAAACAAAATAATTCAATATGGTGGCCAGTTCAAACGCATTTTCATGGTTTCTGGGCTTATTCTGGTGGTTAGTAGAGAGAAAAATACTCTTTCATGCCCAAGAGGTGTAGGATAGGGAAATTCCATCCTCGGCAAAGCCTTGTGTTTTACCATAATTGAAAACCCCTGGGGTGGAATGACCCTATCCTACACCCCTTGGCATGAAAGAGTCTTATAATATTATGAACTAAATGACAAACGTTTTTCCTACATCCTCTTTGGATCATTATCACATGGAGATCAGTGATATGTGATATTGACTTGGTGTTACAATTTTTAGAAACAACCGGTCCATATTCGCTTTATCAAATTAGGATGTCATTTCAAGTGAAACACCACAATGCTCTCTGCCAAAAGCAGTATATCCCACCAGACTATTTTCGTATCTACCTTCTTGTTGAATGATTTAAACATTATTTAACATCTAATATATACGATAGAACTTTTAATTTTGTAAATATGTGGATATATGAACATGAGAAAGTTGTATTAACTGAGAAAACGTCTTTGTCAGTGTCACTTTTGTCTTGGTTAATATCATTTTCTTAGGTCTATAGAACCATATATTCACCTAGACCTCAACAGAAGTCCATAATTAAAACATTTGTAAGATATATGTGCCCTTTATATGCTGTCATCATCAAACACTGCCTTATTAAGGAGTACTACATTCTATCCTCTAAGAGTTGACGAATGTACTGTGTCAAGCGGAACAATAAATACTATTATATATATGTATTTATTTCAAATTGTTCTGTTATTATAAACTGTTAGAAACTCTTTTGTGTTATTTTTCCAATTTCATCAATAAAATCAGTACATTGCTCTGAACAATGTTCTATTGCACAGATAAGTTGTCATGTGACTGCAATATAAACTAATAAACTAAACTAAGTAGCCTGTCGTCTGACTGACTATATTATGGGGATTTTTCTTAAACCCATAGAAAAGTGTCAAATATTGGTTAGGGAATTTCACATTGTGCAGATCAGCAAAAGTTGAACTCTCATCACAGCAAAGAAGAAGTGAGTCAATAAATTTTAAAAAGTTATAAAAAATGTGTTGAAATTATTCATAGCTATTTAATGAAACAGTTATTTAATGCCTTCCCATGGTACATTTAAAAACATTTGCCCCATGCTGCTGATATTTGGCCTTGTGTTACATTGCTATAATTAGCTTTTCAGCCTCATGCAATATAACACATGGTCATCTACCAGCACCAAATATACTATACCATGGGAAGGCACTGAGAGTTAGTGATCAAGGTCACATTAAAAAACGGTTCGTATGTTTTCATCAAAAGTGGCCACTTAACATATTTGTGGGGGTCAAAAATGGGTGGTCATTGTAAAACTGAGAGACGTGCTCTTAGGTGAAGTTATTTCACTCTACAAATTGATACTAACGGATCTGTCTTCCTAGCTTTCCATATACAGTGGATTAATGTCGCTATCCCCCTATTCCATCTTTGCGTATTGCAGTTATCTTCTCTTGTGAGCAGATATTGATTGTTACGTCATTTGTTTGTGAGATTAACGTAATTTTCTCACACAAACCAATGATGTAAAAATCAATACCTGCTCACAAGAGAAGATAACTCTGCAATACGCAAAGTCGGAATATACTGTACTACGAAATTGAAGGACCTGTGTTCAAGGTCCATTATTTTCCATGAACTTGAGGAATACGTTCCTAGGTCCCTAAACACAGTGAAACATTATCAATCAAGACTCCGCTAATCAGAATGTTCCCTATGGTTTGTCTGGTTGAGTTACCTTTCGACGAGATCACTAATATAGACAACATGTTACTAACAGTACTTGGTCTAACTGATTCATATTTGACAGAATCCTTCTAGGAAATGAAAACACTTCAGACAGGTATTGTTCCCAATCTGTATCAGAAAGCTGCTGCGTCAGTCAACACATTAGGAAATGCAAGTGATTAATTCTGAAGAATTAAAAGGCATAAAATTGTAATATTTGGCTGGTGACTTCCTGGGATAGAGCTCACCAAAGTTTGCGAATGAAAATGACCTCAACCTACTTTAGAGGTCACAGAGGTCAACAACATTTTAATGGATTTGTTCTTGAGAACTAAAAGGAATGGATTCATAAGATTTGGCTGGTAGCTTTTTGGAATAGAGCTAACCAATTTGAGAAGGAAAATGACATTGACCTACTTACAAGATCACAGGGAAAAATATGTCAAGCAACTTCTGAAGAAGAATAAAAAAAGCATAGAATCTTATAATAATATTTTGCTGGTAGTTTCAACAGATGGAGCCAACAAAGTTTGCGAGGGAAATATTTAAAGTGCAATATAATATTTAATGAGAATATTTTGCTATGACTGCTTAAATATTCAGGTGAGCGATACAGGCCCTCTTCGGCCTCTTGTTTAAGTATTTTGTACTAAACACCGCAACGCCGAGCACGTCATATGCAATTGATGGCGGTGCAATGCTTGGACGTTTTCCTACCGTTATTAGATGTTGGAGGTTCATGCTCTTCCCTGATGAATCTCGATTTATGTTATTTCGAGCGGATGGCCGTAAATGTGAGTACCGGCGTCTAGGCAAAAAGTTTGCTAACGCCGGTGTGTTGAGCATGACCGATTTTGGTCGGATTGACTATGTTTTTTGGGGAGAACTTTTGTTTTGAGGCACCATGAAACTCTTCAGCAGGATAATGCGAGGCCACATGTTGCAAGAGACTGCCTTGCAACACAACATTCATCGCACCTATTGATTGGCCTCCATATAGCCCTGATTTAGTCCCCAATCGAACACTTTTATGAAGAGCTTGGAACTTGACTGTGAAGATCGTAATCGCAGTAACTCCCAAATTATATCCCCCAGTTAGCTAATGCAGTTGTTGAGGAATTGAATAACATTCCTATATGGACAGTTAATGACCCTTTGAACTCTGAAACGCAGTATTGAACAATACAATCTTGTTATCATAATTAGATATGTTGTAGCTGTCCAAGGAGACGCACAATATTTGGGGAAGGCTTCACAACTGCTGCCATTGTAACTTCGAGTAAATTAGCGTACTTTATTTCATGACGATGTAATGTAGACTCCATTTATTAAATACCCCTAAAAGATCAGTATTCAAAGCTGACTATTTCATCTAAAATTTTGACAAATTGGTCGAAAAGTATTATTTTACGAACCTTTAAATTTGAAGTTGCGTCTATTTCTCGTTTCAGAATGTTTGACTCTCGATGTTTGCTTGCATGTTTCTTACAATAAGAAAAGTAATACACATTTCGAGAGAATTTTTTATTAATACTAAAGCGTATACATTGAGGATAGTAAAGAAAATACTGAATAAATGACAAAACAAAACAAAAAAATACCTTTAAAAATAAACTTAAATAAGTATGGTGATCTGGTAAACAATTTAAATTTATTGTAGCTTAAAATTAGATATGTTATTGACCGAATAGTAATGTAACAGATCTTTTTACGGGATTTTGGCCATCATAATACAGAGTGTAACCTGTTGTGGATTGAAACAATAGCCATCGTGCTTCGTTTTTATTTATGTCAATTTTATTTCAAATTAGAATCATATATTTACCATCTCTCAGAAGAATAAATGATAAAAACCTATTTCTTGGAAATGAATGTGATTACAAAATTACGATATTACGCCAGACAACTGATTATAATAGAGAAAAAAAAATCTTTTTTATTATCAAACTTTAAAGCAATATATTACAAGACCAACGTGTATCAACATAACATACGTACAGCACACTATCAAACAATCATAATGTATTTTGAGAGCCTCAAAGTCATTCATAACGACAGACTGTAGCTGGCGACATATTGTTACCTTTCACAGTGCAAGATAGGTCAAATTTTAAATTGAAGGTTTCCTAGCCTTTACTTTGCATCCGTGTTTACTTGAGTCAATATCCCAACCATTCCTTTTATATTTTTCTATAAATCTAATGAACTTCAAAAAATGAATGGTGATGGTTCAGTTCGACTAAATGCAGCAGCTACATATTATTGGCAAAAATAAATATGAAGCTTTTTTTTTTATTATGCAAGTACTTCATCTTTTACAAAAATATCTTTCACTGGGGATGTCTATGCAAAGTGCGCGTTTGAATATTTAAATACTGCGCCATAAAACTTGCTGTTTTAGTTTTCATACGAGTACATATTTGTGGAATTATTATGTTTGAAAATATATTCAGGAGATGAATCCGTTTGACAGTTAAAGACCATGAATTGATTATATCTAAGATATGTATTATGTATTAAACATTCAAGATCAATAAAATCATTGGAGCTTCAAAAATCAATAGCTCATAATATAACATACATGCGTTGGTAGAGTAGAGACTAAGTAAAGCAAATGACAGCACACATGCACATAACTACAGGAAACATTATATATATTCTGTTGTGGTTCCATACAATGGTTAATTGACTTCCTTAGAAGTCGGCCTTCTCCTCCCCTTCCAGGCCAGGATCCCAAACACTGTGGCAGCGACAGCCAGACAGGCACACAGCCCAGTCACGGCGATAAGGGCTGTAGACTGTCCGCCTACAACACCTGCAATGGATAAAGAAATACATACAAATTACAGATTGAAAATGAAAAGTTTATAACAACTATAACAGAAATATCGTGTTTTATACCAGCAACAAATTTGGAAGTTCATAAATATGTGTTCATGCAAAAGCAAGGTGAACATTATTTAATTTGTTTATTATTTTATTTTATTTAATCCTATAAGCAATGAAAAAATAAAATAAAGCTGTGTGTATACGCTCTTTCAGTTGTTTTCATGATTTGTAAAATATGTCTGCAGTGTGTAAGATATCTCAATTCCAATTAACCGAGCGAATTGTCCGGCAGTTTACTTTTCGTGTATACGTTCCCAAGGCTATTGTCCATGGAAGGATATAGTCGGATCAAAACATAATATATAAACCAAAATCTGCTGCGAGTTATTAAACAGTTTTTTAATGATGGTCTAGACGCCATTACAACTGTGACGTCATATGGATATACATTTACTAAAAAAATATTTGTTACAGAATAAGTTATGAAAATAACTCATTATTGTGTTGTTTAAATATCTTTCGTGTACATATCACCAAATAGTAAAGGGGCAGTCACATGTGTAGGTGTGTAACGTTCAGCTTGTACTGTAAGTTAAAGTTTTAAACCGAATTATTGTTATAATTTTGTAAATTTGAACAGAATTGCAGGCAAAAAAAATCCGTAATGCAAGTTGTTCCATTCGTCTGCAAACTGTTCAGAATTACAGGACTATAACTCTGATCAGAATTCAGTTCAAATTCTTGATTATACACACTCTGTTCCTTGTCATCAGCCACTGGGAAAGGCCCTGTCGACACTAGATGAGACTTGATTCCTCCTGCAGCGGCTCGACGAGACCTCCCAGCATTATTGGTACACCCGGTAACACATTGTGGATTGCTTAACGGGCAGACGTATACCTCGCAGTGGACATACACGGGGGCACCGGGATGGCTGCTGAACTGGAAGGCCCGGAAGGACAAGTGGACCTCGGATGATGGGGAGCTGTGGATTGTCACGGAAGGAATGACGGGACATCTGTGAACATATGTACATGACATCGTTATAGATAAAGGAAAACAGTATCATCCAAGTATGTTTCATGATATTCACGAGCTTGCTTTGTGTGATAAGTTATTGCTTCACAAACTAATAGTAATGACTGTCACTAAGTTTCGGAATTAGCGAGAATATTTATCAATGAAAGATCATTGACCCAGCCCACGCACTATATTTTATTCTCTCTCAGCTAGTCATATTACAATGTTCAAAGATGACTGCCATCTGGCTGGTTCATAACCAGGATACGGTAGCATTATTATCAACCAGATATGCCTAGCAGATCCATATATAGGAACGAAAACAGATAAGAGAGAAAAGAAAAATGAGAGGATCCAGGTGTTGCAATAAGAGGAGCTTTTCATTTTTGATCTCATTTGTCTTTGACGGTAGTACGTACAGTTGAGCGTTATTGGAGAGTTTGTCATATTGTTAATGTTTGTCTTATTGTTTCAAGTGGGTCAGGACTGCTGGTAGTGTTATTGACGATTTTTTACTTGCCCATTGTTGGTCAGTTCCTGGAAGTTAGTATCCAGTGGGGATGGCGATGGTGTTGCTAGGCAGCGGTCAACGTTGATGGCCACTGTTGTCTGACTCCCTTGATCTGTGGTTAGTTTCAGGAACAATTCGTCGTTGAGGTGGACTTTGCGCGGTTCAGTCTGACTTGGATACGTGTCGGTGAATGTTGCGTCACGGGCTTGTCTCATGTGAACCTGCATATGACCAACTGTCTTCTCAAAGAACCGGACATGCCCTTGTGCAGGTCGGAAGGCGGTGGATACCTGCTCACGTCGGGGATACACGCACTGGACAACGATTACGGAATTCGTCCCAGACCCGAAATCGATTCCTTGGTGAATTCCTGATGTAGGGATGCTATGCCCAGCATGAGAAACAAGTTCATTCTCAAATACAACATGCGTACTGTTAAAAACCACGTATGTTCCGCAGTCACCAAGACCAATATTTCCGACGAGGTGGGTACCATTGTCAGCGACGACGCATGAGGGGTCATTCCATGTCACCTGTTGTCCGACAGGCAGTAGTCCGAGTGGAACATTTAGTGAGATCAGGTTGGTTTGACACTCAATGTCTGACCTCGTAGCTGGTGTACTTGCCGGTACCACAGTTGAAGAAGCATCGGAGATGAGCGTGGTCGATTGTGTGGTTATAGGAGCATCAGTGGTGGTCGAGATGTCTGCAAGAGTAAGAAGAACTTCTGATTATATACAATTGTCAACAACACAGTCTTCCTGAAACAGAAGTTTGTGATGAGTTGGCTGAAATACAAGGAGGTTAATGGTGTTAGTCCCTAACGCTGTATTTTTACGCGAATGGACACCGCGTCGCGTGTTCTTTGTCTCCCCTCAGCAGCTCCTCTTCTTCAGGCACAAAATACCGAATCTACGCGATGGGAGGAAAGCAATCTCATGATTAAAATCATATTAGAACAGACAAATTAGCAGAAAAAGATTAAACAAAAGATTTATAGGAAGATTTAAATTTATCATTTGAATGTTGTCTTTACGGAAATGTGACATTTAACAAAATGAATAATGCATAGAACTTCAAAAATATAGAAAAGTTGAAATGGGTTTCCTAGATTAGAATAAATCAAATAAAAAAAATGAGTAAAGATAATTAATAAATAAATAGATAAAAAAAAAAATGATAACGGTGAAATGTTGGAATACTTACTTGGTTGAGTTGGTATATGTTGTTCAGTGTTACCAATCCTAGGGTATTACTATTAACTAGTCAGTAGTGGTATTGGGTAGATGGAATTAACCCAATATTTGTTAAATGATTCTAATACGGGTTTTATCACGAAGATAGTTAAAATAATAATAAAAAAATAAGGTTTTTTTTCGAAATCGGAAGAAAATTGCCAAATATTTGACAACAGATGATGGTTATTGTAACATCTTTGATTGACAGATGTAAATGCGATCGAAACTTTGTCATAATTGATCATATACTGACTTATACTATATGCTATAGATAAATGAAACATTTTCCTGTTGCGTCAGGTCACCGAACGTTGATTCTTTGGGTACCGTGTAATTTTAAAATGTTTTTTCCATGTGTTAATTTAGACTAGACAGCAGATCCTATGTGATAGCCAGTTATAGGGATAAATACATCGGCTCTTAGGGGTGATGCATCCGGCTCCTGGTCTGACTCCTGTAACAAAGGGAAAGTGCAGATAAGGTCAGGTGAGAGAACAACAGGTTCAATCGGACGAGAATACAAAGATTAGAATTTAAGATAGCATCTGTCTATAAACAGATGTCCAGAGTTGACTGTCTCTTTTTATCAAATCCTAAGGCGTATAAAGTTATATATATGATTATATTGATATTCGGCCATACCTAAATCTATGTGTATACGTTTGTAGGACATCCGCTATACAAACTATCGCTAATCCAATCAAATGGAGTACCATTGCCTGATTGGAGTTATCTTATCTTTCGTTAGTCCGGCAATCTAGAAAAACCCGCTGTTTTACCCGGTCTATTCTTTAATATTTTGTGTGTCCGACCATTTGAAAAATACTGACTTCCGTGTTTCATTAACGCGGCTAGGACATTTCTGTCTAAACAGCACTTAAGCGGATTAGTTTTGAGGCCTTTTTCAGAAACTCATGTGTTTGTGGTCGATTAGAAGTTATTTCAAGCATATCTGTAAACCTAAGAGATACAATGTATATGAAAAGTGTCATTGCACATCAAAATGTTAATTCTAATTAAAACAATGAAAAATGAATAACCATTTAACAGCTTTATCTTGAATCCAATCTAAAAAGCAATCTGATACACATTCTTGCAGTCTCCGTTGTATATTAGCTTAATGTATATCACAGTTAATCCCCTTATCAAGTGTTATATTCCGTCTTTTCGTATTGAAGAGTTATCTGCTCTTGTGAAGAGATATTGATTGCTACGTCATTGGTTTGTGTGAGAAAATTACGTCGTTTTCTCAAACATTTATGACGTTACTCTCACAAACAAACGACGCAACAATCAATACCTCCTCACAAGAGCAGATAACTCTTCAATACGAAAAGACGGAATATAACACTTGATAAGGGGATTAACTGTGATATACATTAAGCTAATATACAACGGAGACTGCAAGAATACCATTGAGGAAAGGAACACTAAACATTAAAACAGCTTTTTAGAACATGTATGTGTATCATCACGGATATAGCATCCTTGTCTGTCAATACACTTATAATATTACAGGTGTAATTAAAATTCCAACTGAAAAATCGAGTGTAATGCTAAGTATGTTTTTAACACAAATATTAATTGAAAACTTATCTTGTGAGCTTTCGAGAGCGTCTTTTTCCTTTATCAAATAATAAGTGCAAATGACCGGGTTCTCAAACTGATGAATCTTATTCCAAATATCGAGTGTAATGCCATGTAACTACGCTATGTGATATGTCGAGCATAAGGTAGCGTTAAAAAGTGACCAACAATAGCCAACCAATAATAAATTGCTAATCCGATAGTGTTTGTCTTATTACCTGTTATACGAGCTGTTTTGATGTAAAACGAAAGAGTGTAAGCCAGTTGTCATCTTGGAAAGGACGTATACGTTCTTAGTTGTACGATCCTACTTCAGTACTAGGGGAGCATCTTTCGTTCTTATCTTAACCAAAATTAGAATTTTGTGCAAACACGGTTGTCAGCAAATCGAAAAACTACAAAGCGTTCAGTTTGCATGGTATGGGTAACATGACGCAAATGGAGTCCCGGGAATATTCTTGAAGGCTCTTCAAAAATACTTTGTATTAACAATGCAAGATATATAACACTTCGCGTCTATACAAGTGTTTGAATACCTTATCGATGATACCGTAAAGTAAATAGATAGATACCAGACCAGGAAGAATTGTCTAGCTGAAAGTACACGACCCAATCACAGAGTAGCTGGGCGACCTTGGAATGGCATCGTGACTTACAACAGGTGTGCACTACAACGCTGTTCATTGGTGAAGGAGGCGCTAGACTGATAACCGTATAGATAGGGTAGAGCGATATAGTTATACACACACCATGTATCATTTGCAACGTTATATGTATATTATATTACGTATATTGATATGTGCGTTCATTTTATATGGTCTATATAAATAAATGCAGTCACTACACAGTTTATATGGCCTATATTTAAAACTCAGTATTCATTATATATGTGCTTCATTTAAAACCTAATGTTCATATTACATGCTCTTTATAAACTGTATATGGTATGTGTTAACAACTCGCTTTTCAACGTATATGGCATGTATTTAAAACTCAATATTCATTGTTTTTGTAAGGTAAATATTTACAACACACTCATTTCCATTTCGTATGATATATTAACACATTATTCATTGTATACGCTATATACTAAAAACAGAATATTACACAATAATAACAGATTGTGTGGTATATATCTCTAAAAACGCTACAGAGATGTAATTTTTTCTCAATTGAAAGTTTTTTTTATTTCGTCTAATATTTATAGCTTGATAATCAATATGACAATAATAAAACTCATTGAGTTCTTCATCATTAAATTCCATGTGTAAAAAGTGAAAGGGAGGAAATGGTCTATTGCATATTATATAACAGTCTAAAATTATGTATTTCGCCTCTTTAACTGTAAAATGTCAATTATTATTTCTCATCAAGTCATGGTCTATACCTACATGTATAAAAAGTCAATATCATCTGAATAACACTACTCTTATACAAACAATCTTTAGTTCTTTTTCCCGTAAAGTCAATGAATATGGCAATATACGTATGGCACAAGTAATCTTTTCCCTGAAAATAATATTCCCCTCATTTTTGTGTGAATATTTAATATATTTAATTCAACGTATTTTCTTTAATGTAATTATTTTATAATTCAATTGTAGATAATTATCGGAATTCCCACCTGTAGACGAGTTTACGTGCAAACAAGATAAAAAAAAGTCACGTGAACATGCATATCCTCTTTATAAGATATGCGACCTTCGACCTTTGTAGGGCAGGTGGGTTATTATACATTTGTATCAATATCTTAATGTATTCCTCTTGTTATACTAATGTCCGTTCAACGTACATTTCACAGGGGAGAAATGGTAAAGTTTGAACATCTTTCAATGCCATTTGCATAAAAAAAAGACAATAAAATATTTACTTATTTATGTTTTATTAGTGTTTTTTTTTTTACAAAAGTATAAAAAAAAATATTCTAAAGATAACATATTACTGAATGTCATAACATAAGCTGTAACGTCAGAGAAACATGCAGTCAGATAACGGAACAATAATTGATTAAAATAATCGTTAATGTAGATGAGACATGATCAACGAAAAAATGTACAAATCTTTAAAACAAACAAACAATTAAAAAGGAACTTTATCAATAAACGAAATATCATGAGAATATATAGAAAGAAAATATACCCAAACATGACCACGTAAACAGAACCAACACCAACTATATGCGTTACACGATTAACTGAAAATGAGAAACAAAAATCAAACAGTGTTACCTTTCCGACGACGTTTCCTTGGTCTCCCAGTCCTGGATGTGGCAGCGACAAGGAGTGTGCTGACTTAAATTGAGGCCGAGAGCTTGATCAATCATATGTCTACTAGGCATGCGCCAGGAAATCGCAAGTGCAGTTATCCGGTTTGTTGCGGCGTGGGTGCGACACATTTCAGCGTATCTGGCGTTCGTGTGGAGTGTTAGATGTCAATTATCGAAACACAGTTTAATATTTCCTTATCACAAACGTGCAGAGACGTCGGTAAACATTAGATACTTCGGTATTTATTTACAACACATGATTCAGAGGACTTTTAACTTAAAAAATAAAAGTTTGGTTTTACGTCCTTTTAACAGCTATGGTCATTTCAGGACGTGCCAGGTTTTGGTGGTGGAGGAAAGCCGGAGTTCCCGTAGAAAAACCACCGACCTATGGCCAGTACGTATACCAGGCGACTGCCCCACGTTGGCCTCGAACCCGCGACCCAATGGAGGGCTAGTGGTAGCAGAATGTCAGACGCCTTAACCACTTGGCCACCACAGCCCCTTATCAATGGACAAGGACTACATTGCATGAATCTTTGTTACATAATACAACAAGTCTAAATAAAACAAGTGTTCCCTTTTGTTCTCAACTCTTTATATTTTTGTCTGACGATATATGCTTGTTTTGTAATAACGACACTGTAAAAGTTTTCTCAGTTGTAATATTTAGGAAGTTATCAAAGTGTTAAATGTGACGACTATTTCCATTCAAATTATAAAATGTTGAGGAATGAATAGTCGCTCAAATTATACTTTTATCAACGACAGCGTTTTATTTAAGATACATAAAATAATAACATTAAATCTTAAAATATTACTTACTATAAAACAGCAAGAAAATATTTGTGCAAATGTGTTACTTATAAAAGGAGATATATCAAGAAGTTATATCAAACAATATCAGAACTTTTCTTAGGTTATCAAACATACAATATATGAATTAATTCTAAGTAATATAACATGCATATGAGATCGTGCTAAGGATTACGATATAAATATTCGAAAATATTGAGGTGCTATAATTGGGAACCTGTTTGGACAGTTTGGTTTGTACGTCAATAGCTACATGTATGTATTATCAAAACAAAAATCTGAGATATTATAAAACAAAACCCATCATTGGTTCTAATTTGCAGATTGAAATGGTTTTATGTACCACACGTGTGACAGGCGTCGTGTTGTAATGAAATACAAAATGTACTGTGAAACTATTGGTTCCCTGTAATCTAAAACGCTGTTAACACGACATTAATCACGCTAGAGCGTAGCATATCAAAGCTGTCAGGTCATGATCATATCTTAATTGATAAACTCAATATTAACTATTACAGAGTATCCTTTATAACAGTATCATATGGAGCTAATTTATGCAGCAATCTTTTTTCAAAACTTTCTACCTGTTTATTCCATATTTGATATTCTTCTATCACGTCACTAACCCTGAAGCTATACCTGTTAATACTGGGAACGATAAAAGGTAACAGATCTACATATGTATCATTTGTGTTCATCCACGTTAGTATTAGTTATTATCTATGTTATGTGACTAAAATAAAGTTCAAACACATATCAAATGATTACCTTACTTCAGTACATTGTGAACATTACAATTTACAAGAGCTCAGATTATGTGTGCTATAAATTAGTCCTGCTTTCTGTAACAAATGGAATTTACGATACTGTTTGGTTTGAATAACATAATACAACACACTTTTGTACTAATGTCTTGGTGTTATCAGCGAATCGCGTTTATTTGTAGCCTGTTTACTAACACAGTACTAGTGCTGATTGAGTATAAAGTGAGTATTTCTTATCTATATAAACCACACTGGGTGTGACAGGGACCTGGCAGGGATACATTAACACCCCAGATATCAAGTGTATACGGTATGTTGGTATTTGTTGAAACAGGCATATAAATAGAGAGATTAGGAACAGTAACCTACAGTTAAATCTAGCATAAGGGACTTGTGTAACACTGTTCCAGTCTAACACTCGACCATCAAGGACATTCAAGTCGAAAGTAATACCGATAAATATATTACCAGGCATTGTCATCAAAAGTAAAACTGTAGACAACGTGCACTCATTCATTCTGGTAGATTTATGGTATTAAACTACTTACTGATAAACTATTCAAATACAGGTTGTGAAAAGTGGTCTGAAACAGAAGGTGTACTGTAACGTGGTCTCTTAAGGTAGAGGATTGCTTTATCGGGATGAACAGATTAGGCATTATTTATTTTTTCGTTTATATTTATAAATAGATTTTAGTTTGGACATGACAAAATTGTGATTTCAGTTGTTTATTATTTTACGTCCTTGGGATGGCTTAGGTGATATGTAACCTGGTGTCCACAGGTGAGGGGCCGGGTGGCCAAGTGGTCAAGGCGTTTGACATTCTGATACCACTAGCTCTCTCCACCACTGGGTAGCGGGGTTTGAGGCCTACGTGGGGGAGTCGCCAGCTACAGGCCATAGGTCGGTGATTTTTCTCCAGGAACTCCGGCTTTCCTCCACCACCAAAACCTGGCACGTCCTTAAATGACCATAGCTGTTAATAGGACGTAAAGCACAAACAAACATACAAATGACCACGGGTGATGGGGCTACAGAAGGGTTGCTTTACTTACAAGTAAAGTGTAATCATACTGAAATGTCCTGCTCTTGACACGGTAGCGTGAAATCCATACGACCCCTTATACTAACAACGGACTAACCAGTCCTCCCTGCTACACATTTATTGCTGGACGTTAACCAATTTTTATGACTTTGTTATGTCTCAGTCAAAGATTTGTTTGTTTGTTTGTTTGATTTTGTTTAACGTCCTATTAACAGCTATGGTCATTTAAGGACGGCCTCCCCTGTGTGCAAGATGCATGCGTGTAGTGTATGTGTGTGTATTTTGGGAGGCTACGATATGTTCGTGTTTGTCTCCTTGTGATAGCGCGGAACTGATGCCGACTTTATAGTGCTATCTCACTGAAACATACTGCCGAAGACACCCAGCAGGACGCCGCACCCGGTCACATTATACTGACAACGGGCGAACCATTGGTCCCACTCCTAATTTGCTGAGCGTTAAGCAGGAGTAGAAACTAAGACAGAACCCATAACCTTTATCCCTTTTGCGAGCGCTGATCGTCAAAAGCGAGACATAACCACGTAGGCGAAAGGAATGGAAAGAAGTTTGAAAAAAAGAGAGATTTATTGTGGTCCCTTTCGTGACCCCCATTAGAGGAGTGAATGTTCATGATTATAATAACTACCCCCCCCCCCCCCCCCCCACAGAAGTATATATTACTTTATCCAAATCTATAAATGGTGTCAACAGTAAATCCTCATATTGAATCAGTTTACATGCATTAACAGGTATATGCCAAAGCAGAAATGCTTATTTAGATTGTGGTTAAAATTTCTTAGAGCGATGTTTTTCCTCATTTCCTGAATTCACGCAAAAATACAATTGCCTAAACAATACTGTACTGTACTTAAGGAAGGTCCTCCTTCAACGATTTATGCATGCAACATTCTTTCAATTCTTTTAATCATTTAAACACTGAGGAGCATTTGGTTCGTTTGTGTTTTACGTCCTTTAACAGCTATGGTCATTTAAGGTCGCGCCAGGTTTTTTTGTGGTGGAGGAAAGCCGGAGTTTCCGTAGAAAAACGGCCACTAACTAGCGACTGTCATACGAAGGTTTCGAACCCGTGACCAAGTGGTGGAGGGCTAGCAGTAGCAGAATGTCAGACGCCTTAACCACTTTGCCACCGCGGCCACAATGAGGAGCAAGGGCAGTTATTAAAATATTTGTCTTTCCGAATTACTTTTCGAATTAGGTAATTTAGAATACGTGAACACTCGGACAAAATGACATTGATAGGGGACAGGACTGGTTTGTTTTAGAAACACATTTCTCCATTGAAATAAATAAACACGTTTTAGAGACAAATGGCAATGCATACGCCAGTCACATATCGGTGATATTTGAAATTGTAACAATACATAAAAATATAATGTATGTATATTGCAAATATCTTGGACGATGCAACATTATGTAAGTCATATATTTAATGTCGTAAAACAACTTTAAAATAACGTATAGTGTACAACTTAAATTGAAGTAAAATCAAATAACATGGGGAAGGGGGAAATGACATTGATTGGGGACAGGACTGGTTTGTTTTAGAAACACATTTCTCCGTTTCGGACTTTGACGTCACACATTGGAGGACTTACTTTAACGTGCGTCCGTTAACTATAACAATATCATTTACAAAATATTCCCTTGTTTAGCATGGTTCTGATTATATAATACAATATTAGAAACAAAATCTATCATAAATGTACCCAAGTGTAATAGAAGCAGATCTGGTGGTCACATTAAGACTAATCATTGTGAATTTATGTATAAAGGTTTAAAGTATTTTTCCTGCATAAATGTAACATTTTTGTCAAAATTAGGCTTTCGGGCATGGGTTCAATATAAAACCTTTCGCAAGCTATTTTTTAACAATACATTTAAAAGCAAAAATCTTCTTTTTTTTCTGTAAAACATATTTGTCCTGAAACCAGTGAAGTAACTAATATATAAACAGATGCAGACCTGTTTGTTATACGATACTACCTCTTCTAAACAGTCGTAAGCCTGTATATTAAAAATACATAATTTTGTACAGAGACAATACTGCCACTTCTACGCGAGCATTTTTGACCTTTATAATCTCACATTGACCTTTCTTAATCACAGTTTGGTTACGGAAACTCTGACCTATAATGTTTATCAAATTTAACACACAGGAAACCAGTACATATGTATATATATATATACTGACATGAGGGTCGATATATCTTTATATTCTCACAAATACTGCCCTTTCTAAACCACCGTTTGGTTACGGAAACTGTGACCTATAAGGTTTAACACACCGGAAGCCAGTACATACTGACCTTAGGGTCGATGACACACATCGTTCTTGAAGTGAAACTTTTAAACACTCGACACCATTTTTTATTTCACTTTTAGGAGAAGCGAATTTATAGATTAAACATTCATGTTACTTTAAACCACTCTTACCGTTATAAAAACGCACAGTGTTATTAAGGTAACTTAACTCTATTTTCCTATGTAATTTGGACTACATTTCTTTCAAAACGGTCCCCACTAGTTCCTGCTGAGACACCTAGTTGCAGTAATTCGTCTTTCCGTTTAATGACGTCTTAGTTGCTGGTGTTGTCGTATCTAGTTGATGATAGATAGCCCTCTGATTCATTCCCTTATGTGTGGAGGCTATATAATATTGTGTCCGTGTGTATTGGCGTTGTTGTTCCACTTCCATTTTATGCATTTTCGTAACATTTTAGTTATGGATTTTCTTACTTTTGACTTTAAGAACCATTGACTAGTGTCTACTGGTGAAATAATAAAAATGGCTTTCTGTATCGACATACAAAATTGTGAAATCTATGTACGTGATTTCTTCTTCGTACTGTATAACATGAAATGTTTTCATGATTGCTATTAAACCACGAAAATAAATACAACGAATTTGAAAGATATACGTGTCTAATGTTTGTTAATATAAGATATCCACGAAAGTTTGTACCACGAAACGATCTAAATGGCTTCAAATCACAAAGGAAAATAACAACGAACAATTCGTGTGATACAGTATTAAGCCCAATTTGGATGTCCATCTCTATCACTCCTAACATCAAAGTTGAGTTCTAGATTGAGGAAATAGCTGTATGGTGCTGCGTAGAACACTTGTTAACGCATGTTTAGGGGACTGACTCCAGGCTCCCCAACCCTGGCAGTTCCTATCAATTTATTTGTATATATCTGTATATACTTATCGGTATTATATATATATATATATAATAATTGGCTGGGGGGAATAAAATATTTGAAAAAAAAGAAAGAAAAAAAACGCATCTTGGAATATATATTTTAAGTGTGTTGCTACATACCATAATAAATGTTAAAACTGATGCATTTCAATCCTTATATCAAGCTAAAAACAGCAAAGCTGATATCGTTTAATCGTTCTTAGTAGTTCAAAATACATTTCAAACTGTTTTGCCAATTGGTGGAACAGTCATTTTTGAGGGAACAAGATCGTGTTTTCTATGGTTACCAGTTCCGTCATACGGCGAATGTAAATAGGAAATCATTCGGAAATTTCAGTCAACATTTTAATTTGTCGTCCTATCATGATCGGTCCCTATTTCTCACACAGGTTTTAGGTTGGAAGGTTTATGTAATGTACACAAAATGTAACGTATATAAACTCTAAAAAATCCGTTAGAACAGTTCTTCTGCGATTAGTCATATCTACTTCTAGTGTTTCCCCC